>NC_047528.1:8167430-8467430 GCF_012275295.1 Melopsittacus undulatus | reverse complement strand
GAATCTTCATTGTTGAAGGTTTTTGTATCTGCTCAGTCAGAGAAATTGTCCAGGTGGTTTATTTCTTTGTGGACTTCAAGATTTCTCCCTTCAGATGAGTTTGGCTGTATTTTTTCCCACTTTGATTGCTTCTGACCCACAAATTCAGGCCTGAATTCAGCACTGGATTTAGTATAGAAGTTAAATCTTGCTTTTAACAGCATTTAATGGAATACCTGTTTTTTGTTGCTTGAGTTCCCCATGAACAGAAAGTACATTGGGTTCATCTTGTCATGGCATAAAAGGTTTCTCCCTATTCACTCTCTAGTCCCTGCTGAAATAACTCTAATGTAGTCAAATGGATTTTAATGCAAGTGATAAGCTTCTGGGTTTCAGACCAAAGTGAAGAAAATGCATCCTCAGAAGGATCTCATTGGGAAAAGATTGAATAACTGAAAATGGGACTGAAAAGGAAAAGTGCTGCCTTGCTTTTTTTATCTATACAGTTGCCGCCTTCTTACTGTGCAGTACAATTATGTCATCTTTATTCACTGCTTGGAATAGGTTCCAGATGTTCCATTAACTTGTGTGTCTTTCCTTGCTAGTTTATTGTAATGGTAGAGATTTTACTAACTGAGGCCAAATTCGGCTTACATTGATCCTTATACAACCACCCTGCAGCCTGCTTCCCCCATCTAAGCATTGGAGGGGGTTGTGTGTCTTGACCCTTTATTCTCCCTAATGCAGGGTGGTTTTGCTATTTAATGGTCTTGAGCCAGGCTATTTGCTCTTTGCAGTGTTACATGTGTCAAAAATGTCTAATAATAGATTTATGTTGCTATGGAAGCTATATATATACATAAATATATATGCAGGATTCCCTGATGAAGTCTCAGGGTGTTATCCACAAGACCTTATCTTGATAGTCCCCTTGAATTTGCAAGTAAATCAGTTCTTGCATTCTCTTTGCCTTATCCTAGACCTTTTGTTTGCCAAAACATTTTTTCCTCCAACCCCTTGTTCTTCCTGGATAGTCCAGAATTCAGTATCTTTGGTGTCCTGTAAAGCACATCTGTATTACTAACTTCTGTGGGAGAACTTCCACTTGGTCAGAACTTCTTGTGAAACTCTTAATAGTGGAGGTTCAATTACTGTATCATGTAGACCACTGCCTTGTTGTTATAATTGCTCCTTGTTCTAAGATGACCATGGCATAATACTCTGTGTAGAACAGAACTGAATTATGTCCAAAGTGTTTCAATACTTGATTATTCATTATAGTATGTATTATTGCAGGTTCCCATGGTACTCTAGCAATGACAGGTCTTAAATATAGATGCATTACACTCCAGAAAACTGCTTTTACAGACCATATTACCTACTGTGTGTGATAAGGGGAAGTAATTCAGCAGAAAAGAAGCCCTTAGTAGTGGACATGGCATTACTCTATGTAACTGCGACTCAGATATGACAATAACCAACTTACTGCTCTGGCCAGGAGTTGCAGCGTGTTGTGAATCTCTTGGGGGGACTTAGATACACTTAATCCCTTGAATCATGACAAAATTTGTGGAGTTTAGCTCATGCTGCATCTTTCAGGATCAAGCATCCAAGTTGTTATTACAAATTAATATATGAAAGACTATAATGGTTTGCATTGTTGCTGCAGAAGAAGGATGGTCTGGGACACTCAGGTCTGGAAGATAATTTGAGATCGTTTCCAGTCTGTGTGTGTATCATCCTGACTGGCACTCCTGTAACTCAGCAACACAGAATCATAGAATAGTCAGGATTGGAAGGGACCTTAAGATCATCTAGTTCTAGTCCCCTGCCATAGGCAGGTCACCACACACTAAATTATGTGTTTTTAAGACTTGTATTTCCTGAGGTCAGGATTCTGACAGATCAAACAAACTGATTAATAGGTGAATAACGTTGAACATTTGGTCTGTAATCTTGTAAGTGAATACACTTCGGAAGTTATCAGGGAAATTGGAAGCTGATATTGCATTCCAGATTAAGATAGTTGCTTTCTTCAGATCTATTTAAGCAGGAGTACATCTAATACAAAGGGACTGTGTGTAAAATGAGATGTGACCTTAATATGTGGACAGAAAAAGAAGGAAAATCTGCAAGGAATGCCTGTTTGGTGAGTTACAAGTGAGTGGTGACAAAAAAGTTCCCTATTATCCCTGCCACCAATCTCCTCTGCAAATTCAGTTAGTCCTTTAGTTTTTCTATGTCTCTTTCCCCTCTATAAAATAGGCTAACAGTTTGTGTGATATCGGGTAGGCAGAGTAGAGAAGAAAGTTATTAAATGCTTAGATATGGTATCAGCAAAGGTGGATGAAAAAGAGTTTCCAGCAGAGATTTTTGGGGTGGTTTTTCCTCTGGTTTTTAATCCCACAAAAATTTCACATAGTACTAACATTATACAATACTTCTTTCTTTTTCCTTAAAACAATAATCTTGGAAAGGAGGATTCTATTTCTTTCATTTCTTAGCTACTTAATCATAGAAGGAGAATAAGGATATATATTCCCTTCTAGAACCAGTGTGGTGCCTTGGAGGAAAAATCATCTTTCATTCTACTCTAGTATAAGAATCCAGCAATGCACTGTGTTGTTACCATGTCACCCAGGCAATGCGAAGGAAGTCAAGAATGAAACCGCTTGGAAACCATTCGGAAAGAATTAGTTTCATGGGGATGTTTTTAGCCTTTGGATATATGTTAAGAGCAAACTCAGTACTCTGTTATTCTTCGATGTCTTGCATGAGTTGTGATTCTAAGCATTGCTAAATGTATTACTTTTACCATTGTTTTCAAACTGATCATGGGCTTGTTGTAGCATGTTGTAGCATGTAGCTTGTTGTTAAGCTCAACCTTAATTCATCAGAATAAAACCTTAAATGAATCATTGGTGAAAGTATTTGCATCAAGCTTTCCTAGAAGTGCACTGCATATTCAAAGAAGTAGTTTCCTGCTCTCTTTATTTTCTTTTGTAGCGATGTTGATAGCATTGAATTAAACTAAGGGCATTCTTCCACAGTAATTGAATTGTCATGAGTATCTGCTATTTCTTAAATACCAAATGGGAAAAACATCCACGGAGGTCAGTAGGTTAGCTCTTCTGCTCATCATCACTGGTTCATGTTTTTTTTCAACAGTTAAATTGTTTGGCATTTTACTTATTTCTTACACTAAATGATTTCATGTATTTAATGCCATATTCTAGACTATTCCAAACTAGGCTCTTTTGTTAAATTTTTGTCAGAAGAATGGTCGTGCGTCATAAAGTAGAATAACAAATGTCATGCTTGGTTTATGTTTAAACTCCAAGGCAACATAAGGTCTTGAGGAACTAATAATGTGTCATATAGGTTGTACAATAGAAATCATTACAATTTTCAAATCGCTTTACTTGTTAATTATAATTGCAATTTTTTCCACCTTTTGGGTGTTATTTGAGAGCTATAAAGATTGTTCAGTTTACTTCTGGGTTTTGCATGATGTTAATTCTATGTAATTCTTGGACTTTTTCAAATCATGCTCTTTAAACCACTGTAATACTATAGCACATCAGTAAAGCTCTCATTAAAATGCTTATATGTGTTTAATGACCGTGTTTTTGAAGTTGCTACTTTTAAGAGGTATAAAACTCATTTTTAGCTTCCCTTTAGAGGAATAATAATTAATGAAAATAGAGACAGTCTTGTATATGCAAACAGCACATCATAGAGGCATTTTACTCGCCATTAAGTCCCGTCATTTCAAGAGTACTGCATTTTATCTGATAGTCCAAAATATTTACAATGTTCTAAAGTTCTTTTAAGCTACTGTGGGCAAGGTTAGATAAATATTTATTGTGGTTGTTCACATTCTCTTTTAAAATCATACTTTGAAGTGGGAAGTGACATCAACATTAAGTAAAATCTCAGCTTAGTTTCTAAGGCTGTGGCCATTGTAGCTGGTGCTCAACTGTAGTCACTGCACTTGAGCTCTGGACCAGATCTGGCTGATAACCAGTTGGGAGAATCCAAAGGGGAAAAGAGAGGATGACCTAAAGTCTCAGGAGCATGGCTAGTGAGGAAAAAAAAGCAAGAATAATCTCTTGTGCATATGAACAGAGTGTGATGTAACATGAAAGAGAAACAAAGGAGGGAGATTTTATCTCAGGGAAAAAGGACTAAGTGCATTGGAAGAAATTGTGGAGAAGGTCTGGAGCGTGGGAAAGAGCTAAGTGCTGTGCTTCATTCCAGTCTTATTTTCTATAATTCATTAGGTTAGAGATGCCTTTGCTGGAAGTGTCCCTCTCAGTATAACTTTTGTGAGATCTGTTCTCTGAATATTAGCCAGGGATTATACATTTGCATGGTCGAGAACAAGACAAAGCAGAATTTGCTCCAACTCCTCATGGGCAACTTTTGAGAGAGGGTACCCTCATGACTTCTTCTGTGGAAGGGGGTAGTGTCAGGTGAGGAGGTTACTAGCACTCATGTCCAACTAAATAATGTAAAGTGGCCATTAAAGAAACAGAATTTAGGTGGAGAGGTTGATGCTTCAGATAGATTGAGCATCTTTACCTTCTGCTTGCCTCCCAGTTTTGTGCCCAGACGTACTGCAGAGAATGTGGGGTGCAAATGGGGTGTTACTAACTGTGAGAGCAGGTAGTTTTGATGTTTCATGACAATGAGAAGCTCCTGCCATGTCGTTGTGCTTAGGATCTTCTTAGACACATTGAAGCCTGGTTTTATTGTTTAGTTTGTATGTTCGTATATTTTTGTGACATGTAGATAAGTCTGTAAAAACCAACTCATAACAATTACAAATTTTGAAATTACCAGGCTTTTCTAATAATTTTTGTGAAAAAATAACATTCCCAAATAAACCCTTTGTTTCTCTCCATTTTCTTCTTGATGATTAGCATATGAATATAATAAATGTTTCACTACTGATGGTTTTTTTTGACTGAGAAATAGGAAATGGTTTTTTTTGACATAAAGTTTTGTTTTGAAAAAGTAATACAACTTTTATATTTTTTTAATGAGATAATTTTTACCAGTTCAAATAATTTGCATATCTCTGCAGTATTTGAATTAGCTTATAATAGATTTCTATTAATTTCTTCAGGAGTTGAAAAACTTCGGTATTAGAGAACACTGTAAGAAATACCCTTCCAGAAATCTGTTGACAGTCTAAAAGCATCTTTTATATAAGCTAGTAAAATGGTAATTCAACCTAACAACTAGGAGAACAAAGGCATTTTCGCTAACTTCTTTAACAATCACCAATGAATGAGAGAATATAATAAGATTAAAAAATACGGGGTTATGACATTAATGTGTGCTTTGTTCATTCATTTGACAAGTGGTTTTGTTCTAATTATGTAAGTTCCAAATATACCAGTGAAAGCATTAGTGAAATTAGATTTCATTACAGTTCCCAGCTATTGAGTAGTTAAACTGAAGAAAACCTACTTTCTTTAGGTCCAAATACAGCACCAGTGTGAATGGATGAGTTCTGTGACGATTCTGTAACGGTCCTTGAAACAATATTATCATTTCAGCTTCACTGAATCAATATGATTTTTTTTTACATCTTTTTTCTGGCTTCTTTACCAGAAAATCGTTGCATGTTACTTCAGTGGCTGTGTAGTGTCTTCAAGGTATTTATCCCTTGTTCTGATTTAATTAAGTCTGTTGAAGCGTTCAGGTAATTTCTCAGTGGGCACTTATTGTTGTCTCAGATATGTTTTCTTCCATGTGGCTTTGGGCACTGATGAGAGCATTGTGGTTTATTTTCAGTAGAGAGTTGTCATTTGCTGGCATAATTGCTGACAAAATTTGATGTCAAACATGTTTTTTTCCAGAACATGTAAAACATCATTAAACCCCACTATTCTTATGAGTCAAGAGGGCATGGGAACTGTTCAGTTTTCACAGCAAAGAACAGGAGGGTGAATGCTGACACCTGAACCCTTAGAGAGTCTTTTCTCCCTGTAATCTAACTCTTGCTATATTTGTTCAGCTAGGATTGTGTGTTAGCAGAGCTTCAGCATCTGTCCTCAATCTCAACTGCTGCCTGGTCCTTCTACCAATGTGCCGTGTTCTCTTGGCCTTCCTGCGAGGATCTCAGAAGGTAAGCACTGCCCTCAGAATGCAGCAGCAGTGAAGGTGAGGGCCCTGATCTCTGTTTAGTCTAAACATAATAGGGAAAAAAGTCTGTTATATCCCTATTTATTATTATACAGTATGGGCCTGCATGGTGCAGGTATCAGACATTCATCCCCGATTCATGACTCCTTTGAAGACTGCCTTGACTGGCATTGTCTGGTTTGATTGGACTTGTAGCAAAGGTTTTTTCAGTGCATTTTCAAAGGACAGGGAATTGTAACCTGTGGAAAACTTTGGAATTGTAACCAGGTAAAGTCTCCTTCTTTCCCGACTCTAATATAAAAGCCATCTCTGTCCTCTCTACTGCTTCCTAGTTCAGCAGAGCAAAAGAACTTTGTCTCTGTGTGATCAGAAGCATCCTACTGGAGGTGACAGAGCCTTGAATAAAAATACTCAATCTGATATATCCATTAGCATGGGAGAAGAAGTTCTGCCGGAGCTAAGAGGGTTTGTTTTCAATGCCAATATTCCGTAAAGAATAATTTAGTTTATTTGCAATTCACCAATTTTACAGAAATTTAAGTAATGCTTTGAGGAACATTTGTGTTTTCTAAATGGTTACAAATTGAACCTATGAGTTATGTTCATCAGATGACAGTACCTATAAGATCTGATGCCTATAGATGGATTTATGCATGCCATACCCCTTTCCCTCTGATCCTGTTCACTAGAGAACCTGCTGCCTGCAACAATTAGCGCTGGAATTCCTAAATTTTAAGGGCAGAAAGGACATTACTTTATGTGCTCTTGACATCTAATACGGACCCAACTGTGATTTCTTCATTAAGGTCTCAAAATTGGCTTGGTGACATAATCCTGTTGTTTTTACATTTAGGTACTGGGCATGCAAGCGTGTTAAACTTAGTAGAAGCTGAAGCTGCTGTTACATCACCTCACTTGCTGTTAGTATTTCTTTCTGTTTGCTATGTTTTATAAGAGAGATTGCTTGAATTCTTCTCTTATTAGGTTGCCAGCAGGAAAACCAGAAGGCTGCTTGATAAAAGTAAAACTTTCCATGTGACGTGTGGTGTTACAATATGCATCTTTTCAGGTGAGATCTTGCTGTGCTGAGTAGCAGCTTGTTTGTGAGCACACACTGAAGCAGAACTTCGTGTTTTTTTCTTGTACAGTACATTTGGGGGTAGTCTTGCTCTGTGCTTCCCTATCTTAAATTGCGAATGCTTTGTCAGATATGTGTGGGTTGTGGTTTATTTTTCCTTCAAACACTCGGGGTTATATTCTAATGCCAAGCCTTTCCTTAAAATTCCAGTTTCTAAAAGGACAGGTATATAAGAACAGGCCAAAATCTGCCATTACAAGTGACCCTTTATTGTGCCTAAAGAATTTCAGTGAAGAAATAGGGTGCTACCAGCTTATCTGCAGAAGAGGGAGCAATGGAGACAAATACTCAATTTGGTGAAAGAACATTCTTGTGTGGACACCTTTCGGTGTTGTCTCCCAGCTGAAGCATTGCAGTATGAAAATAATTGCTGTAGTGGTAAAATACGTATAAATGCACACAGCTTTCTGCCATCAATATCTATAACCTGATTTACCATTGAAAAAGAATTCCTTAGTCCCTGCCGCATCTCATGCAGATGATGTGGTTATAGCTTGGCATCTGGGTAGCCATTTTTCTTTACTTCAGAGGAACATCTACCTCTTGTTTATGGACCTCAGGTTTACTGTTTCTTTTAGTCTTACATGTTGCTGCTCATCTGGTGAACGCTCTTAACTTCTCTGAGAACTACAATGAAGACTTTCTGGCCATAAATGTAGCGAACTATCGTGGTGAGGTGAGCCAACTGCCCTTTCATATTTTGCATTTAAGCATATAAATTACATATATGGCTATTTGTATATTCAATTCTATTCTATGATCCATCCTTTGATCTTTATAGTGCTGCTGTTCTTTCTCTGGACAAAGCATGTATTGAGCATTTTTTATTAAATACAGAGGGATGTAGTCCTATTGATTATGAATGCTGTCACCAAGTCCTTTCACCTTCCACCTTGTGTTCCTGCCTCTCTTCTGTCTTGCTCTGTTCCTTGGGTGGCCCTGCTGCTGTTTGGAAAAATACATTCTGCATTTCCACTATTTACAATGTAGGGCTATGTGACAGGTACTGGGGATCTGAGGATAGTGGGATTTGAGACTGATTTTGCATCTTTCAACTGCAGTGGGAACTGGAGTATATATGCTGAGTGGAATTAGTTGTCTGCGTGAACTGAGCTGTAAACTGACTCCTACTTATGAAATACATGGTTTGCCTGATTTCTCTGACTGTGATGCAGAACTCTTGCAGGCACAGCAGACTCTTAGTCCCTCTAGGTTGTTGGTTATGCATTTGGCACTGGAGAGAGACTTGCAGATTTTAGGAGTAAGACCAGAGTCCAAGACTCTTTTCTTTTTTTGGGCTACAGTCAAATTATCTCTGTTTATATTGATTCTAGTCTCAAGTCTGCGTTTCTTTTCTACCACCATCATTAGGAAATATTTAGAATGACCCTATCCCAGCTGCAGCCTTTCCTGGAAAAGGAGAGCTTGACTCAGGCTAGGCTCAAAAGGACCAACAACCAAGGTCTTCCACTCCCTGGGTGAATGATCTAATCACTGAGCTATTCTATGGCAGACAGACATGCCAACACCAACTATTGTGCTGAGGTTCTGGGTTGACCTCGAGTTTCTGCATGTGTTAGGAGTGTCCTAAAAGATTTAGGCCACAACTTAATGTTCCTCATCAGGAACATTAGCAAGAGCTAGCCACAGACAAGTAAATGCCAGGGTGTTCATGACAGCCTGCACTGAGCAGCCGTGGGAATTTTGCAATAGAAAATGAAGATAATAGCAAGTCTTTAGTAACTCTAGAATTGAAAACCCACAGATTTTAGGTACACTAGTAGCTCTTGAACCTCTGTGCTTAAATTCCACTTAACCTTGTTTTTAACTATGGCGGGCAGTCTAGATGCTATTGTCATCTTCTTTACATGACTGTGCACATCTGGATGACAAGGTCAAGGAGAGGGACGCTTTGTTTTCCCAGACCTGTAGGAAAACTCTCACCTCCCCTCACTGCATTTTACTGTTTTAAAACAAAATAGATTTTCTCTGCAGTGAAGACAAAAAACTCGTGACACGTAGGACTCAGGGGGAGTGAGGCAGTTTCCTGTGAGGTTGAAATATCCCCTTTCCCTTCCACACGTGGTGAAGGACACAGGAACATCTGGCCTTGTATTTGTCATCTCCTTCGTGTTTAGTCCTCCTTCACTAGAGACCACTGCAAATCTCTTGGTAATGTTACTGGCAGTAAGATGCTTGCCACTTGTCTTTCCTTTAAATTCAAAATATCTCTCTGTTCTGCTCCCTTCCATCCTCCCAAAGGTATGAGGTAACTGAGTAAAGTTGAGCTTTCAAAAGATGATTAACTGTAAAGCTATCTGGATCCCAGTTTTCATAATAGATTAGAATTGTCTTCACGGGGGGAATGAAATGGCTGAAAGTTTAGTTTATGTTGAATTGCAGTCAGTGTAAACTGTTCGCAAATACCGAATCCATTCCTGTGTCCAGATTTAGGGATTGTTTATGCCTTCAAGTGTGTGAGCTTTATAAGCTACTTATTATTATGATGTTACTCATAGAGATACAACATCATGTATGCTGATGCTTTCTTTTTCCTGTCTGTTTTTCAGGACCCAAGGAAACTGCTTTTTGCTACTGGTAAGTCTGTTGCAAAACTGAATGAGGAAGTTTGCTGTTTCTCATTGCCACTCTCCAGACAAAATATTGTGGCTCTATGTTCCCATGCTCCATTCCTTGTATCTCAGCTAGGTTGAGATATTTGTGTTAGTATAACCTGGGTTTGCTTATACAATAGTCAGGAGGGAGGAGTTACATAAGCCCTGTAGTAGGATGAGCTGCATCTTCAAAGCTGTTGTTGTACAGATGAGTCAGTGGAAAATCATTAGTTTCAAACAGAGATTCTGCATAACATTAAAACCAAATTCCTAAATGATCCAATTTCTAGAAAAAAAAGAAACGTAACAAAAAAATTGGTCTTGCTTCAGCTGGTTTATTTAAGGGTAGGTTTGATTTCAGAGCAGTTTAAACTATTACATAGGAATTGGACTTCAGCACTCATAATGAATAAATAAGCAAATTCATTTTTGGTGCAGGAATCTAGAAGGGAGGAATGTGTGGGTATACAGGGATAGGCACAAGCCTGAGCTTTAGTGCTTCACAAGCAGGTAAAGATCCTTATCTTTCTTTTACCCTTATTTACATCAAACACAAAAATCCCAACTTGGCAGCATGTAGGGCAAGGTCCCAAAGAGCCTCTATCTGGACAGCAATATGCTTACTAGAATTAGCATCCTGTGGGAAAGTGCTTTCCAAAAACCCTAAAATGAGTTGAGAGTAGAGGAACTGAGAAGGTGAAATGATAGAAATTGAGGTATACTATACTTGTTAGCTGGAAATAGGTTGGGTAATTGGTGGTGTTAGTGAATCAGTGGTGGAGGCTTGAAAGAGGGTAAGTGACAAATGAGGGAGTTAAAGATGGGGAGGGAGAATCAGAACAAGGGCTAAAGATTACATTTAATATCTTGGATGAAGGAGAAGGGCATGGGGTGGAGAAACAGTGTAGTGGCCCCATAAAATAGTGTGCCAGTGATCTGGGGCCATCTTGAGACCTCTCTAGCTGCAAGGTGGAAATACTTTTACCCTCTGATAGCCAGGAAAAGTTTGAGCACACTATTGCAAAAAGCAGTGATTGTAAGTCATCTTGACTTTGAAATTGCTCAGATCATGCCCCATGGTAACAATTGGTAACTAACATTGTTTGTGCTGAAGGAGTGCCCAGACAGGGACCAGATTTTGCTGCACTGGAAGCTGTACAAATATGCAGAAAATTGGTCTCTTCACAAACAGTTCAGAACTAGATTCATTGGCTTTTTGTTTTTAACACAGTGAAGAGAAGGAACAAAGATTTAGAAGAATTTATAGTGTGATGGCTTTTCAGATCTGTCCAGGAAAGAACCTCCTTATATTCATGATTACATACACACACACATATATATATCTATATATATGTACTTTTTATATATATGTATGTTATAGATATGATTTTATATTATATATATCATTACATATTCATATTACATAACCATAACTATTCTATTATTCTATATATATAAAATCATACATATAATATATACATAATGTATATGTTCTTCCTAGCTGTGGGAGGAACAAATGTTCAAGATTACAGTTACTGGAGGAAAAGAGAGACATGGAAGAGAGGAAACTCTAAACATGCCCTGATGAATTGGAGCAAGTTTGTGAGTGATTCCTTGGTTGCAGTTTGATGGAAAATTGGAAGAACTGAATGTAATATGTGACCTTGTACACCTTGGCTTGAGTGACCGTGTAGAAAGCTGGATCAAGGGCTGTACTGCAATAGGATTGGGAGTATGTGTCAGAGAGGAGACTGATTGCATGCTACCCATCAAATCAGATTAAGAAAAAAGAAATGAAGGAGGCAATTGGAAAAAAATCACTTTTTTATTGCAAGCACTTTTCATTATAACGTTTCCCTGAAGGAGTGAAATTGTTTCTCATGCAGCCCATGACAAAACTTCCATTGACTGTAGAACCACAATTTTTCCTACAGTTTGTAAAACTGAGAAGTGGTCTGAGATGTATCAGAATTGGGGTATCAGACTTTTCAACAAGTGGATATTGAGAAGTTTGTAAAAACCTAAGATTTGAAATTGCTAAAGAGTCTAAAATCACAATGAAATATTTAAAAAGATTAGCTCATTCTTATCATTAGGATAGGATCCTGTAAAAGATCCTGGGCCATTAAAATATGTGAATTAAACCATGAAAACTGGTTTAGATGTAGATCCTTACACCAAACCAGCACATATTTAGCTTTAGTAATTGGCCTGACTGACTTTCTTTAAATCCAAACATGTGGCTTTTAGGGTGACCAGAGACTATGCTGAAAAACTATGATTCTTGCGTAGTAAAAGGTTTTGATGCCATGCGTTATGGATTTTAGCTTCTTGACTCAGATCCTTAGTTCCTGGAATGGCAGTTTTGATGATAAGGTGCTCAGGAAAAGTGGTAATTTTGGCAACTTTAGGCTGATGGCTTAATGTATTTTATGGGCAGGATTCTACTTTAGGAAGAGGTGAATCATGCTGCAGAAATACTTGTTTCTCTCCTTTCACTTAAAAAAGAGCTGAGGCTAGACTAGTTCTAATAGAAGTCTGCCACTGAGCAGGTGAGTCCAATCCTTAATATTTTTAACCTTATATTCTCAAATGCTGGCTGTGGGTTACCCTCACAGATCTTGCTGTATGGGCAGCAATTTCAAGCATGATACAATGTAATAGAGAGTAATTTCAGGCCCTTTCTCATTCCAGGATGAAATGGGTTGGCAAACAATTGTAGTGACAGCTTGCATAGAAATTGATGGGCTTGAAATTCTCTCCCTGACCAGGTTTTTAATTGTCATGATAAACAGAGTTTAGGGTTTAGAGTGAAAAAGAGACATAGAAACTTGCGCAGTCTTGCAAATAAATAGACAAGATTTGTTCTTGGTTACCTGCTTATAGGCAAATGTTATGAGCAAAAGAGTACAGGAGCAAAGCCTAATAGGAAGTCAGTGGTGCATGGTGAAATGCAAGGAAAAGGGTAGTTTTCTTTGAGATGGTGGAAAATTTCACGACATCTCTTCTTCCCTGTCTAGTTTGATGCATGAATTGTCTTCAGGAGATAAATGCAAGAGTTTGCTTGAATCATGATTTGTATGTCTAATATTTCCACTTTCTTAAAATGTCATATGAACAAGTATATCTCTGCACAGTTCAAATGCAAGTTATCTTATGTCCATTTTAGTTCCAGGTCTGACTGGAGTCATTATGGTGTTAGTGTTATTCCTAATGTGTACAGCTTCTACGTATGCCATCAGGTAAGGCATAATCTGATTATTATGCTGAAAAATTCCATTTGAATAATCATATTTTCATACTGATCAGAGGAAATGCAATATGAGGCAAGGAGCATTTAAATGAGTGTTAAAAGTACCAGTTTTCTTGCCCTATTTCTTTACTAGCCTGTGGGTAAATTATCACAGTGAATTTTGTATTCAAAAAATCACAAAACTGATTAAATTGCCTTCAGAGAAAAATACTGTCTGAGGAATGTGCAGTTAAAAATCTAGACCTTTAAAAATTCAAATAGTTCTTTTTTCCTATTTGTACAGGGAGGGCAGTAAACTCACCCCATGGGAAGTTCAGTCCAATGCCTAAATTAAGTACACTGGAACTAAATTAAGTTGGTAACTTTATTAATTATTTTCATCAAATTAAAAAACAGGAACAACAAAAAAAAAGCTGCAGTGAAGAAAATCAAAAATAGAATTGTGCTACTTAAGTAGAATGTCCCTTTTTTAAAGCTCTGTTTCTGGTTGTCAGATATATTCTTTATAATGCAGATTATAAGTCAAAACAGCAATGCAGTATTGACTCAAAATATCAAATGTTTGACTCTCCGATGGGTTCCCATTCTGCACCAGCATTGTTGAACACCTATTATAGTACACTTGAGAGACCAGTACCTTGTAGGACCTAGCCCAACACTATAGCCCTTTTAAGGCTTGGATTCTGCAATTGAAGCATATAAAATGTCCCTTGATTTTTATAGCAGTCTCTGGTGGATTCAGAGAGTGATTATGTAAATACCTCATCTCAATTCAGCAAACACTGAAGGATATTTTAATTCCATATCTTCAAACATTAATGGTGCTTGACTGATGTGAGCTAGATGTGTGGTTTTGAACTTAGCTGAACTAAATCTGTCTTTCCAGAGCAGCGATGTTATCAGGTGCTGATTCAGCAAAGTAGTTCAGCAAATACTTGTACTCCTATCGAAGACAAAGATACTTTCAGAGTTGAGACTTTGGCTGCAGAAGTGCAGGATAAGACTGCTGTGCTGGATGTCAGGCATGGCTGCACATTACATAGTCCACACAGATGGCTCTGCTTGCAAAAGAAAGCCGGTTTTGGGAAGATGGAAAAATAAAACAGTTACTTCACTCTGCAGCAGTGAGCCAGAACAAAGCCCTGTTTTCTCCAAGGCCATGTTAAATTAGGAGAAAAGAACAGCATTTATTAATGATTGGGAAACTTGGGAAGATACATCTAATTGCAAACATATTCTTGAAAGTAATAACTCAGGGGTTCACGCAAGAAAGGTTTCCATCTTTTTAAGGGACATGCCTGTTACTTCCTTCTTCAATTACTGTAAGTGCAAGTGCTTTCCTGTCTTTGTGCCATCTAGCCAGCAGAATCAAAGCCCTGCATCTCCTGTTACTCAGGCAATAATTCTTTAGAAATTTTATCCTGGCTTCTCTCTCAGGCCTATGGCTCAAGCTTGTCTTTGTGGTTCTCTTCCGTAAGGAAACAAGCTTCTGTGTGCCTCTTTCTGTCCCTTTCCAACCTCTTTCCCAGTGGATTCTCACGTATCTTATGATGGCTATGCTCACGCTGCAGTCTTAGGAGAATGTTCACTGCCTATCAGAAAGTGGGGTTTTTAAAAATAGACTATTTGAAGACTATTATACACTCTTGGATTTCAGCCCTAATCTGCTCTTGCACACTGATCTACTTAATCATTTGCTTCCTTCTTATGTTCTTCCTGAAATTTTTCCATGCATGATTATCCTGCTATTTTTTGTGCCTTTACTTGTTCAGTAAACTGTGTGAATAAGTATTAGGAGGATTGAACTAGCTGCTAGTGTTTTCAAAGAGGAAAGTAAGTTTTGTTTGGATCTGTCTTACTGATGTTCACTCTCACAGCTCCTTACTGATGCTGAGTGGCTGTATGGAAATGCTACCAGGGTGGGTAGTTAGAAATGGTTTGAGCAGCCTCAAGGAGGAAAGAGGGTTAGTGTGGTGCTGAATGGAAGAAGGATGTCCAGGTGAAGGCCAGGTTTCAGAGCCCAGTTGCTGGGTTCCTTAGAACTGCCCTTGCTTGTATTTTACTTTGGTGGCCCTCAGATTGTTAACATTAATTTTCTCTCTTGAGAAAGTGAGACAGAAACAAATGCAATGTACATTTCAGATGTGCTGAAGCAAAGGTAGTTAGTTGTTTATGTAAAAGGCCATAGGAGGGGGAAAAGTTCAGACAAAAGTTAGTTATGTTGGAGGAGTAGCTTCTTAAACTACGTCCTCAGAGTTAAAGTTACTTGTTATTTAAGAGTTGTTTTGGTTTATGAATGGGGTAGGTTTTTTTGGTTTTGGAAGGGACTTTCCTACCATGCTGTGTAGTGTGAGGGTTGTACTTGTGTGCTGTGAAGTAGAGTATTTTCTTAACCATTTGGTTGTTGTCATTTTCTGGTGACTATTTTACTCAAGAAAAAACAAACAAGCTTAACAGAAAACAATTCCAGATGGATATTTTCTTTGGTCTTGGTTCTTTTTGCGTTACTTAACAAATTACTGATGAAAGGAAGGCATCTTTCCCCTTCACCTCTCCTGATCTTCACAGTGCTAATGTTCTTGTTCCTCCAGCTGTTCTGAACCCCACTGTATGTCATCTCCTGCCTGAGATTTCTCCTACCAGTCCTCTTGTTGCCTCCTTGCTCTAGTTCCCCATCCTCCTGTATCTCCTTCCACTCCGTACATTCTCAAGTTTCTTTTACCTTTCCCATCCACCCTTCTGCTTTTGTCTGTGCTATCTGTTTGCATGTTATACTAGAAGTGACACATTAAACACCACAGTCTTGTATTGAGGCAGGGAGAACGCAAGGAGAGGCACTCATTGTAAAGAGGTTGAGTTTTGAGCTTGGAGACTGAAGAACTATTCTAGCTACAAGGATCTGATAAGGGCTAAGTGGAACCTATGAAAGCAGTGAAGACTCCTAGTATAGGAAGAGCTCTTCAGCTGGCTCTATACTTTCATGTTCTTCATCCCTCTTTCTCAGCTTTTTACTTCTGTGCCAGTCACTTGTTCTTCTCAGCACTTAATTGCTTGCAAGTACAGTGTGCCTGTAGGAATACATACTGGGCTTTGAGTGTCCTACGTGACTCTGTGGTATATAATGATGTCCTATGTGCACAGATCCACTTTTAATCAGTGGTGATTCCATCTGAATGAAACAGCATTGAACCATGGTTTATTCTTTTCAGGGTTTCAAACTATGACATCTTCTGGTATACACACAACCTTTTCTTTGTCTTCTATATGCTGCTGATGCTGCATGTTTCTGGGTAAGTAAATGGAAAACACCATCCCTTTTCCTGAAGCACAACCAGAAAGAGTAGTTCCTTTGCTGCCTTTACTGAGCTTGCTTGTGCACAGTGGGCCAACTTCTTGACAAGATGCTATCTCCTTCACTTTTCAGCAGGTGTTTGTTTAAACTTCACGCTATGGCTTTGACAACTGTGTGTTACTACAGCCAGCTAACACAAACTCCTTCACTTATACGTTTATTCCTTGTCCATTTTACCCTTTCCTGGTGGGAAATCAAGACAACTTTATTGTTTCTTTTCATCTCTTTCTTATCTGGCTGCTGAGAGACTGTGAAGCAAAGTCATTCATCCCTTTCTCTTTCCCTTCCACCTTCCATTTTGACTTCTGAGGAGAGGGAAGGAGCAGCATCTCCCTATTTTCCTTATTAATTCCTTCTCATTTCTATGATATAATATTTACTAGTTTTTCTTCTTATTTTAACAAGCATCAGAACAATGTACATGTGCCATGAAGCTTATGGTCAGGTCCATATCAGGCACAACCAAAACCTAGCTCTGTCACAGGGTAAAGCAGCTTCCACAAGCTATGCTGTGTGAAAATCTGGTCGCTTAACATCTCTGAAGTTTCCTTTGTGGAAGTAGGTGCAGAGATTGATATAGGGAAAGGAAGGTGCATTTGAACAGGGTTTATTTTTCCATGTATTCAAACATCTACTGAAACGCAAGGGGCTGGAACGACTGTGTGACACTGAGCACCTCTGCTTAGAGTAAACAGTGAAAGGTAATTAGGCCTGGCAGGATCACAATAGGAATATGTTGTTGAACAAAACACACAGCTTGGGATCTGATGAATTGAAAGAATGAGTTCAAAACAACTGGAACTCCTGGACACAATTCCAGTTCTCTGTGAGTTTATTTATTTACTTATTTTGCTGCGGCAAAGCTCTTGTTCGTATCTGTAGAACGTGGATCCAACCTGTTTTTGCCATCCTGGAGCAGGATGAACTTTTGCTAAATTAAACTTGACAGATACTTGTCTAACTTCTTGAAAAAAAAGCTGGTCTCTGAGATCCTCTAACCTCCCTAGGCAGTCTGTTCCAGTATTTTTCATGGACAGTTTTATTTGCCTCCTTATATATTATCCTTTGTCCCTTGTATTCCTAACCACTTCATGTTGACTCTTCATGAAGGAAGAAATGGAGAAATTCGCAAACCAAGGCTGCAGTAACTCACCAAGCATTAAACAAGCATCTTGTACACAGCCTTCTTAGTATTGAATTGGAAAGTTGTGCAGTGCAAATCAAAAAGAACTGTCGTTTGAAAGTGGGAGCAAAATGAGTCATGAAGAGTGGGAGTCAGTTCAAGTTTAAGATGCCGAAATGTAGTTCTCTACATGTTTTCTAAGTGTCTTTCTCCCATTATAGTATAATGAGTTCTAATAAATGCAATCAATGGAGCCTGAAGGATGCGTCAACTAAGCTTCTGCAACAAAGTTCTACACTCAAGTGAGCTGATTTCTGGGCTCCATTGGTGATAGTGATTAGAAGATTCTTCTTATTCTTCTGAGAATAAAGGAAGCTTAGATATCCACACTTAGGTGCCCAAATGACTCCTGCATGGAGTATCTTAGAGATTTGCAGGCAAATGGCCAGTTACTCTACAGAGCAAGGCAACTCCTGTGGCAGATTGGGTGAGGATTTACCTGTTTTGGGATTATCTCCTTTTGAGTTTTCCACAGTGTTCCTGGATTCTTGTTTTGTTTCTAATTATTATGGGTATGTTCTTATTGTATACTCTTCTTCAGGGTACCCAAGCACTGTTCAGCAGTATATAAAATAAGTCATCTGTCATATGTTATTGGTTTGTTCTTTCATCCCTGCTATTAGGGAAGGGAGAATCTATCAGGGAATTATCCTTAAAAACTTCCATTACTCTTGTACTTCAACATGACTTCCAAACGTTTCAGTGGCTTAAGGCTTAGTGCATATCTTCAGTGATTTATCCGTATTTTAAGGCAGTAATAGCAACGACAGAAAATAGTTTGTGTAAAATAGAAACTTGATGTTTCTAGTACCAAATGTAAGGAGCTGTCAAACATACAAACCATTTGGAGCCAGATCCTCAGCTGATCCAAATTTGATATTACTGTGGAGTTAAGTAGGTTGTGCTAGTGCTGAGTATAAGGCCTCTCTGCTGAAACTGAAGTTATCCAAGGATTTAACTTCCAAAGGGTGAAAGTTTTAAGATTCCATCTACACATTTACCTATAGCAGACCCCCTCAAACAACTTGCCTTGAGCTGAGCTGCACAGCAGAAGGGGATGAGAAGCTCTTCCCTATGAAACCACTTAGAATCATTGACCTCTAGTTTATCATCATAAATAGCTCAAGAAATAATGGTGTATGTTTTCCAAATTTATCCAGAAGTGAATTTTATCTGTTTTGGGGATGGAAAATTGGGCAGAAGTTGATATATGCCCATGTAAATCCTGCATGCTGTGTTGTTCAGTTTGTATGACACTTTCACATTACTTATCCTTTTTGTCTCTCACACTTTTGTTTGGTAAAGATGTCTGTCTTCTACTTACTGATATCCATTCTGAGCTTTTATGTATTGAAGTACTGCACCAAAAAAGTATATGAGGATATATCTTAAGTTCCTTAACAGTTGTGCAGAACTCATCTGTTCTGGGAGCTGCTCTTGGGTGTGTAAGACAACTTGCTGTCCCTTGACAGCTTCAGAAATGGGAGTCATTGCAGCTGCTGTTAACAGACAGCTTTGTCATCCCAGTGTGCCACTCAGTTAGCATGTTTGTAATAGCTTAAACAAACTAGAGATCACTGGAGTGGAAGTGCTTATGTTTGCAGTTCAGCTATTCATGTCTCAAGGAAATCTTTGAATCCTCTTTGGGGATGTTCAAGGAACAGAGATGCTGTGGGAGCAGCTGTCAGGCATGCATACAAGGTTGATTGGAAGAATATCGCATGTGCTGTGACTTGCAGCTAAATCCATGACACACCATAATATTTATGGAGCAGGGAACTAGCATAATGCAAGGGGTATCTGTCACTTTGTAAATATGCAGTGACCAACAGTGATGCCAGATGCAAGTGACAGGCATGATCAGGCAATAAATACAAACAGAAGCGTGGTTGTAGGCACATGGACACTTCCCAGGTGATGTCCCAGCATTGGACATGGAATTTAGAGTGAGCAGGTTTGACTTTCAAGCTGTATATTATTCATTGGACCATGCGGGAAGCTTGTTACTACCTGTCAGGACTGCATTCCAATAGGGAGGATTGCCAGTAGCCTGTCATAGCACATTTAAGTTGGGAATGTTGCAGATGTCCTACTTGTCTCTCTTATAAATTAAACTCTGTCACTGCTGCTGCTGTGTGTATATGCTGGGGAGAGGAGAGTTAACCATGTGTCCTTAAGTTTGATTGTACGCTTGAGATGAGCCTTCACTGCACGGCCATGCACTCCGAGGGCACATCTCACCAAGCATTTTGTCAGTGTGCTTTATTTCCCACCCAAACCCATCCTGTACAGTTGTCATTTAGCCCTTTGTTATTTTAAACATTCCTTGTAGTTTTACTGTCATCAAATCCAGATTTGGAGGCAAGTTATAGGGAATTTTATTACTAGTATTATTGGTTCTTCACTTCGTCCAATGATTCATTCATGTGTTGAGATAATCCAGAGTATCTCAGGTTTTCACTTCTTTCTTCATAGCTTCTACCTGCAGCTGAAAAGTTCTCACTTCATTTTACTATAAATTTAACTTTAGCTTAAAAAACAAGTATGGAGCCTGCTGAATAATTTGCAAGAAAGATTCCTTGGCTATCGTGCAGGACTTTCTTTTTCCTTTCTGTTTGATAATATGATATTCAAAAGAGCAAATTACACCATTGTGTGTAACCCTGATAAGAAACAAGTAATGGGGACATTCCTGCAGTTATGATTTGGCAATTTAGGCCACTTGTGCTCCAGATTGCCTTAAAAGCAGGGCTTGCTGACTGAAGGAAGGATGGGTGAAAACAGCCTGGGTGTGATGGAATGAGAAATGTGATTAATTCTTTCAAGGCTCCCACAATCTCTTCCCCCTTTCAAGCGATATTAAGCTTGAGGCTGTTCAGTGGGAGAGTGCCAAGTGAGCTGGAAAAGTTAAACCTTGCCTTTAGTGACAGAGGGTTCTATTGTTGCAAAGCTTCGATCTCATTGAAAGTCCTGAGAGCAAATGGAATAAATATTCTTACAGAATATGAGCCTTGTGACTGCCTCCTAAACCCCTCTCTGAATTAATATCGTACACTTGGTTTTGACTGTTAATTCAGTGTCTTTGCTATTCTTGTTTTCCTGTAGGGGAGTGCTCAAGTACCAGACCAATTTAGTGGAACATCCTCCCGGTTGCTTTAATCCCAACAAAACACTCCGACAGAACATGACAGTGCCAAAGGCTTTTGAAGAGCTGTTCCCTGACTATACTACTGAGCCTTTCCCAGAGGACTTAGTACCAGAGCCCTTTGTACAAAATAGCTTTATGAGAATTTGTTCCGAGGAACCCAAGTTCCAGTCACACTTCCCAGAGGTCTGTATGATCCGACGTTTCAGGTATTACAAGCCATGCCAAGTCTTTCAGTCAGCCATAACCACTAATTATTGCTTTTCCAGACCAGATGTTTTAATAATGGAAAATATTATTAAAAACCTTTCAAGGCATTCAAAGATTCGGTGGGGAAAAAAACAATCTGCATTAAACCTTGAACTGCATTACAATGCGGTGCATAGAAGAGGGTGGAAAAATGTCAAGAGATTGGCCGTAATGTTCTGTTTTGTACAATACAATAAAAGATGTATTGGTCTTGCTATAAATGTGACTTTAAATTACAGCGAAGCACTTCAGAGGAAACATTTATATAACATATTCATGAGGTCCCTTTGTAAGCATTGTGTCGCAGTAGTTAATTGAAATAATCAAACTCCATTTGTTCTCTTTTTTATCATGTGGATGCAAGCCCTAATCCTCATTTCTGGGTTGCAGTTGGTTGTGGTTTGGCTTTGTATAGCCTGTTGTTTGCAGACAGGCTTGTTTTATATGTGGCATGGGTAAATGAGTATGATGACAGTGGGGACAGAAAAGCCTTTTCTTTTTCTGTTTTCCGTTTTCCTTTTGATTCTTTATGCTTTGGGGCAGCAGCTTTTCATTCATCCAATTTTTCTCTTTTCTTTTGAGAAAAGATGAGCTGGGCTGTATTGGCAAGTAGCCTTAGGAAGTTTGAGAATATAGAGTCCGAGACCCACCATGCAAGTTGGTCCCATAATAGACCTCACAGGAGTTTTGCTTTATTACTATCATTGTTTTCTGTACAACACATATGTCCCATACTAGATGCATGAGGAACCCATTTTATTATGCAGCATGTAGTCATAATAAGAAACAGTGAATTCTGCATTGAAATCCTCTAACAAAGTTCTTTGGGTTTGTATTTTGTTGTTTATGATCACTCCTGAATTACAAACATCAGTGCTCCATATGACCCACAGGACATCAGGCAGTCTTCTTAGGGGCTTATAATGTCTACTTTAGAGCCATATATGGGAAGAGCCATGAAACAAATGGCCACTCAGTGTTCTTCTGGCAGCTTGGAACATGATTTAGGACTTCTTTTGATTTGGAAGTGGTTTATGCATTTAGTAATACCACGTCCTCTGAGCTACTGAAGTTTTTAAGGCCAAAGGTGCTTGAGGGAATCAAGTGCTCTGCTAGCTGCAAGAGATGCTGATGTGTAACTTCAGAAGTTGGGAAGATGGGTGGGGTTGAGAGCACTTCAGTGCCATGGCTTGAATGACTAAGCAGATGTGGAATTAGTGGTTAGCTCTGCCATAAGCTCTTAGGAATTGACTGTTAGGATGGGATTTAGCTGAGCAGCTGCAAATGTCTCCATTTGAGGTAGTCACCCAGGGCTCCCCTTATAATCAGTGCAGAGAAATGGGCATTTCCAGGGCATTAGTTATCTAGCATACACATCTTCCACAGGGGCAAATGAATTGTGGTTCAGAAGTGCCCATTTCTCTCCCTTGTCTACGATTTTACACTAGTTTAATATAAGCCTAAATTCTATAGCACCAGAATGCTTATTTCATGTACCAGTTTTATAGTGCTTTGGTCTATTAGATTTTGAAGCAATGTATGTACTCTGTCATTCACTGCTGAAGTCAGCTGCAATCCAACTACATAAACCCAGAGTAACGTGATTGCAAATGAGATCATTAGCATTTTGTTTCTCATGAGTTTTATGATTGAAATTGTTTGTGCTTGTGGATGATGCTGCCGATTAGACAGATTATTCCTCCACAACATGCTTGGATTTCTGCATGTGGAGACCTGTGGAGGTTACTTGTGACCAAAATGTTGTCCACAGTAGATTTGGAATGAGGTCCTGCAAGCACTCATGTAGTTTTGAAATTGGAAAACGTGGAATTAAAAGTCCTTGAGGTAACATAGCTTTATTCTCCCATAGACCTGGTTTTGGATTTCTGGACCTCTGTGCTTGTACTGTGTTGAGAGGCTTTACCGCTACATCCGCAGCAATAAACCGGTCACAGTAACTTCAGTGATAAGCCATCCCTCCAATGTCCTTGAAGTAAGGATGATAAAAGATGACTTTAAAGCAAGACCTGGTCAGGTGAGTTAACGTGCCCCTAAAAAATCACTGCTATTCACATAGCATTGTCTATAGGGTTGACTTCTGTATGTACTAACCCATCACTGAATGTTTTGAACATACCTTTTCCATCATTTTATTTTCTCTGGCTGATTTTGTTTCAGTATGTTATTCTACACTGTCCAAGAGTGTCTGCACTGGAAAGCCATCCATTCACCCTTACAATGGTAAGAAATATGATTTGTTTTTCCTACACTTTCCCTTTCATTTATATTTGGTAAGCAAATGGTCTTTATTTCCTTCAAGGTGAAAATTTCCTCCAGAAAAGCTTATGTTTCATTTATGAGGGTACCAATGAATATGAAATGGCATGATTATTATGTATGACAGTGCTCAATACATATTTAATTTTTCTCTACTGTTGAGAAAACAATAATGGGAACTTTTTTCAAAGTCTTCCATAAGTGAAAAACAATAATAGATAAAAACATAAAATCAGTGGGAGTTTGGTCATTGGTTCATAAAAGAAGTTTCAGGCATTTCTGTAGAACTTAACACAGAATGAGCACAAATTTTAATGACTTTTCTGTCTTTTCTATTCAATGAAAAGATATTCCTGCAACCCCTTTTCCAAAGTTAGAAAAACAATAAGTTTAAAAAAGAAGTTTCTGAAATAGCCTTTATTTTTTTTATGTTAAGAGATACATGAATGACTTAAAGTGATCATACCAGTGAAATCATGCAACGTGGGAATTATTTATTCAGCTCAATTGATGCTTGAATGGGAATTGGACCTCTTGGAGACAGACAGGAATAAAGTGAAATTGTAAAGAGAGCTGATGTTTTGCAGGAGTGAGCAGTGCAGTGGCCTGGGAGATGCTGCCAAAAAATCACTGTACTGCCTTGGTTATGTTATTACAAAAAGCAGAGTTCAAGGCTGAATATTAGTGGCAGCCTTTTCCTTTCAAAGGGAATAAAGGCTTTAGAATTGCCTGAAACAGATGTTCTTCTTCAAGAAGACAATGGAGATAAATGCTCACATCTGATTGTTTTCTTTGACTGATAACTGATACTTCATCCCCACTGAATTGTACCTACTGCTATGAAGCAGCTCGGGTACTGTTACCTGAAATTCATAAGGCACAAACAGGTCATGTCCACTTCCTGTTCTTTGGTTTTGTGGGCTGTTTTGATCTGGGGTTTTTGTTTTAATGTATTTACCTATATACCAAGACAGAAGGCAGGTACTGTCACTAAATTCCACCCAAAATAGATTTCATACTCTAATTCTGGGATTGAATCTCACTTAAGGGAATCTGTCTCTTGGTGAAGTAATACTGGCACTTGCATAGCCTGATTTTTGCAAAGTTTTTTCTAGCTATACACTTCACTGGTTTAAAGCAGAGGCGTGTGTACTTCATCTGTTAATTTTTAAGGCTTTCCTCTTCATAGTGCATGAATATAGCTAGATATGCAATGTAGAAAAATGATGTGCATAGAGGATGATGGAATGGTAACAGAATGATGCAGTCAGTATCATCTTTATGCAGAATGATACAGTCAATATTTATTTATAATTTTAATTAGTTTAGTCATCAGAAGATGTATATAAAGAAGTTAACATAAGTCTCAGATTACTCTTTAAACTCCTTTGGCCCTAGCATAGCTGTATTTAATAAAGTTTGACCTGTTTTATACCAGTGGACAGGTCTTATTTAAACATTAATCTCAAAACATCATGTTCTCAATTTCTGACTGTCCAACTCAATGGAAATTGAAATAACAGTAATAATTTGATCCTTGTACAGATTGGAAAATATGAGACTATTATAAGGTTTTACTCTTTCTGTATTAGGACCCTGCTAAAATAGTGGACTGTGTGGTTCTGATTTCCAGAATTAATGTTGTCAAAGAGTATTAGGCCTGGTATAGCTGTCTTTTCTCTGGCAAAACTTCCAATTTGTCATCATGAGAGTTTTTTATCAAAAAAGAGACTGCTGATATGGACCTACTGGGTTAGATCATAGGATGAAGTTGAATAAGATGTTTTCTTGAAGCCAGGTTGTTTGTAAGAGTTGAGGATTTCATCCAGTATTTAAAAAGGCATACTATAATAATGCATGTTATGAAAAATAGCTTTTGCATGGAAACTTCTAGATCTAGGAGGGGTGGAAATTGGAGCTCTTGTGAGTTTGAGTGTTCTTGGTGAATACAAATAACTCATATTCAGAAAATATACAATATATTTCCGATACATAAGTCTAGTTGATAAATTAGTTTGGGTAATTGTCACAGTCACATATTAAATATGTAACATTAGAACTAGAAATTTCTACTCATGTACACTGCACTGTATTTTAAGTACGTAATACTAGACCAGGCAATTTTTGTTCATCCTCATTGCAGTATACTTTAAAGTACGGCTATATCCTTCATACCCTTCAAGATTGCACACATATTTTATCTATTACAAGATATGAAGTTACCACTAAGTTACTGAGCTTCATTTTTATTGCCACAGACATATTTCAGTAGAACATCAACTATGCTGGAGAAATGCTGTTATTGGGTAAATGGCTGTTTTACAGCATAATGAGGATTTGAAATGTCTAGGTTTATGACAATCCTTTTGCCCAGCCTAAGCAGGGGATAGTCATTTCCACATGTCTTTCTAGGTCATAGAATATGCCTTGGGCTGCTGTCCTGCTTAGAAAAGGGTTTTTCTTTTTGTTGTTTAATATGGTGCCAGACATGGGACTGCACTTATAAAGTGTGTAGGCAATAGCTTAACTCAGTATTTTTTATGCTCTCTTCTGACCTACTTGAAGAAGCTACTGCTTCTTTTCTTGGATGATGATAATCCCTGGGTTATTTTCCTAGGCTGGTGTAGGACTGTGAGACTCAGAGCCACAGCAAGAGCAGCTTGTGGGGGATACTGGGCTTTGGATACTGGAAGTACAGTGCTGCAATGATTGTAGCAGTGCTAGAGGGAAGACTGCACCCTGCTTCCTGGTGCTGTTGTCCTGCTTAGAATCATAGAATGATTTGAGTTGGAAGGGACCTCTAAAGGTCATCTAGTCCAATCCGCTGGTGCTAAGCAGGGACATCTTCAACTAGATCAGGTTGCTCAGAGCCCCATCCAGCTTGATCTTAAATGTTTCCAGGGATCTACCATCTGTCTGTGCAGCCTGTGCCAGTGTTTTACCACCCTCATCATGAAAAAATTCTTCCTTACATCTAGTGTGAATCTACCCTCTTCTAGCTTAAAACCATTACCTCTTGTTCTATTGTAACAGACCCTACTAAAAAGTCTGACCCCAGGCTCTATGTAATGTCCTTTTTAAGCTGATGAAACATCTCACTACCTGGAATAAGCTTAAAAGACAAGAAGTGACCAATTCAGGTATATCTTAATATTCTAAGCAAGGGCTATAAGCAAAAGTGGAAAGGAAGGGGTGAATCAGCGTGGAGTCATGCAGATATCTTACTAGTCCCTTCCCTTTTCAAGGTTGTGTAATATTTAGTTTAGCTCAGTTTCTTACATAACACCAGGGTGGAGGAAAATACTGGGAGGCTGTGTAAAGGGCATGAACCCACTCCCATTGCACTTTGGCAAAGCTCCCATGTGCTTCACTTAGAGCCAGAGGGAACTCTGAATTGTAACCAAGTGAGCATAAAGAGGTAGGCATTGTTCAGGAATGTGTGTAGTGTCCTTTATTTTCTTTTCCTTTCTGTCTATTGGAAGCATTCTTTCCCTGCTAATGGAAGGAATGAGCAAAAGTCGTGGGTGCAAAATTCCCACAGGGAATTTGGAGAAGAAAGATCCATGTTGCTCTGAACTCAGAGCTGCCAGTCTGGTTTCTTTGCTAACCTGTGACCTGGCTCTGCTGTCAAAGGCTTCATGTTACAGAATCACAAAATGGTTGAGATAGAGGAGGACCTCTGTAGATTGTCATGTCCAACCTCCTGTTCTAACAGGGCCACCTAAACCTAGTTACCGAGCACCATGGCCATATGGCTTTTGAATATCTCCAAAGATGAAGACCACACACTCAGGGCAACCTGTGCTCAGTCACCCTTACTGTAAGAAAGTGTCTCCTGATGTTCAGAGGAAACCTCTTGGGTTTCAACTTGTGCCCATTGCTTCTGGTCCTGCCCCTGGGCACCACTGAGCAGAGTCTGGCTCCATCCGCTTTGCACCCTCCTTTCAGGTATTTATACACTTTGATAAGGTCCCCTTCAGTATTCTCTTCTCCAGGCTGAACAGTCCCAGGTCTTGGTCTTTCCTCATAGGGAAGATGTTCCAGACACTTAATCATCCTCATGGGCTTTGGTTGAACTCTCACCAGTGTGTTCATATCTCTCTTGCAATGAGGAACCCAGCACTGGATAGTCTCCAAGTGTGGTCTCACAAGTGTTGAATAAAGAGGAAGGGTCACCTCCCTTTACCTTTGGCAGTGTCACTCGTACACACTGAAGTTCAGGCACTCGGACATCCCAGTATCTTCTGACAATTAATATAGAAGCTGTCATTTTCAACTCAATTCTTGAAGCATGCTTCCACTGTTTTTTATTCCCAAGTGACTTTGCATTCATTAGTGTGGCACCTTGACTCCCTCCATTGGAAGGGTTGGGAGTGGTAAGGGATATATGACCCAACATCTGGGATTCCTGCAAATGACCCACTGGCCAGTGCTAGGTAGTTTGTGATGGGCACTCACTTCATATTGTCTTCATTGCTCCGTTGTCTTTGGTTTTACTTTACCAAAGTGCTTTCTTTTTAACATGTTTTACTGTGTTTCTTTCACTGGTTTCACAGTTGAACACAACTGTTATTATGCTGTGTAAAACAGTGTTAGTAACATTCTCAGCCCTATGTACCTTTGCTTCTGATGTACTTGGTAGGACACTATTGCATCTTACAGTTGAATCTGAGCAGAGTACAGTTATCTCCAAGGTATTCTGTAGTAGGAAGAAGTATTTTCTGCAATTGAATATTTTAGTTGAGGGTTTGTAAAGGGACAAGTTATTTTTGTGTGTTTCCCCTTGCTGAATTCTATTACGGAGATTTGTCTTTCAGACCCAAGTGCGCAGTATGGGCTGGAGATCAGACCATCCAAAGAAACATCTGAAATCTCTTAGTGCTCTGCTTCCTAAGACTGACATTTCTTTACACTTTTGTGGAAGAAAGTGTGGAACTCCTCTGCTGTGGAATACAGTTTAAATGTCGTCTATAGCAAACTTTAAAGACCTTGGAAAAGAAAACAAGTGTTAGCAGTAGTATGGATTTCTAGTAATAAGGATGGTCCTGCATCACAGTTCAAGAGAGGCTGAGAAAGTTGGGGCTGTTCAGCCTGGAGAAGAGAAAGCTGCATGGAGACCTCAGAGCAGCCTTCCAGTATCTGAAGGGGGCCTATGCTGGTGAGGGACTCTTCATTAGGGACTGTAGTGACAGGACAAGGGGTAATGGGTTAAAACTTAAAGAGCAGAGGTTTAGACTGGATATAAGGAAGAAATTATTTACTGTTAGGGTGGTGAGGCACTGGAATGGGTTGCCCAGGGAGGTTGTGAATGCTCCATCCCTGGCAGTGTTCAAGGCAAGGTTGGACGAAGCCTTGGGTGATATGGTTTAATGTGAGGTGTCGCTGCCCATGGCGGGGAGGTTGGAACTAGTTGATCTTAAGGTCCTTTCCAACCCTAACTATTGTATGATTCTATGAAATACCCAAACTCTGCTTCTACTCTTTAGTATACAAAGCATCATCTCTTAGCAAAAACTTTTGGGGAGTATTTGTTTCCCTTCATTCTGTTTACTCTTTCTTTTAGCCTGTGTAGCAAGAAGAGGCCAAGGCTTGCTCTTTATGGTAGCACTGGTTTTCTTTCCAACTCCATCTTATATTTTCCACTTGGTATTGAGGTCCCTCTCCTTCCAGACACTTAAATACACTACTGGTTACTTGCAGCAGCATGAAACCATAGTACTGACCATTTATAGCTGCATGCTTTCTATTTTTTTTTTTTTGCTAATGAATGACTTCAGAGGTAGTTCCTATTTAGAATATGTTTTAGTGTCTTACAAAAGAAGTCACTTTTTCTGCTGTGTTTTTGGGATGTCTTGCATTGGCATGCAGTGATTGGAAGTAAGCCGCATGGAAATAGCCTTGTGTTTTGCAGATGTTAAGTGCTTCAGAAGATGTGCTGGGTCCTTTCATGTGGTCTCTCCTGAATCTACTAGAATCAATGCAAGCCACAAACTCACACAAGCTGCAGTTTAGACAGTTTGGCTACCAAAAGACTGGTGTCTACTCCTAGCACCTCGTAAGGCTTGGTAACCTTGTTGTTTTAGTAGTGTTGATTTGCTTGTGGGAAAAGAAGGTAGAAAACAATTACATCATTTCATATGAGACTTAGACTGTAACCTTGAAGTAAGGACAAAACTAAGAGGCTAATTCTTAATTTGGGGATGGCTTGGATCTCAGGTTTAGTGAAACTTGTGTTCTGCAACAAATATCCACAAATTCAGAATCAAATGATGTGTTACACCAAATTTGTGACAGTTTTGGTTGTCACTAGCTGCTGTCATGCCCTTGTGTTCCCTTGGAGCTGGAATCTGTGTTGCACAAAGATAGGAGATACTGTTCTGCCACTGTGGTGTGAATTCAGAGCTCACCTGAACTGCTGTGTAAGTAGCTTAAAGTTTAAAATCCTTCTGGTGCATGCATGGAACAATTCAAACTGTTCTTTCAGTGGGTACCAACTCTAAAACAGAATTACCACCTCTAAGGAGGAAAGAAAACTTAGTCCTGATGGTTCATGCAGTAGTGAACTAAATCTTTCTTACTGCTGCCATTTACAGTGGTGGCTATGGAGTAAAGCCTAGCAAGTGCCATTGTGATTGAATGAGTTAGTTTTCAGAATCCACTTTGCTGAAGTTGAAGTGCTGATAGAAAGGCTTCATTAAGTTTTATGGCAACAGCATAGAGCTGCTCTTTGGAATAGTTTGGATTTTTTTTCCAGCTAAAATACTGGGTCTCAAAGGATTGTCCTCTTTCATTTCTGACAATTGTGTATAATATTGTTTCAGGTCTCTGGACTTTATAGCAGCCTTCCAGTGCAATAAATCTTAGCCCACTAAGCTGAGGCTCTTTAGGCAGGGAAAAAGCATTGCCTAGTTTGTATAGGTCAAGCTTCACTGACTGACTTGATTGACATAGAGATTTCAGTCCTCTCTCCATCATTCGTCCTAACCCAGCTCCACTGGTAGGATTCCTCCTCCCATCCTGTGGCTCCCCATTAAGCACCCATAAACCCTTTTGGAAACAATTAAAAAGCTTTCTGTTATTAAGATAAAAGGTTTAATTTGAAGATGTTATTCTACACTGTAAGAAGTTGACTGTTTATGTGGAAAGGGTCCTAATTCTTCTGCTCCTGTGAACAGTGAAACCTTAAGTATTTTGGATAAATGTCTTTATACTTTACTCGTATCTATCCCAACGTACTCGTGTTGGTACTCAGAGGTAAATCGCATAAACTCCTGTTGAGCTTTTTCTGTGTAAGTGCATATCCACTGATGAGTAGCTTCACAAGATAGGGTTAATAGGGACAGGTGGCATGGAAGCAGCACATACAAAGCAAAAAATAAAACCAAACCAAAGAATCCAAAGCAAAGACCACAGCCTTCCAGACTCCAGGACCTGAGGAAATACCTGCTTTGTGCTAACGTGAATGGCTGCTTCTTCATATCCTCCAAAGAGTTTTGGCTCTTCATTCCATGTCTAGATCCTATTTCTGGTTGTAGATAAGCGGAGATCACTACCTGTGATGGGTAGTTTGAAACTTCTTTTTGAAACCAGAATTTTTCTCCCTGTTACAATGTGCTCTGACCTCCCCTATTTCAGTGCTGCATAACAAATCTGCTTTTAAATCCCACTGAAGTGGAACCTGGAAGAGTCTGGTCATATAAGCTCCAACAAGTTCTGCCCTTTTGCTGGTTCTCTGTCTTTTTGCACAGATGGTTAAGTTGAAGCAGATAGATCAGGAGGATTTGTAGTGCGACGTCTTCCTTTCCTTTCCTTCCACATGCAGTTCTGCATGAGTAAGAAAAGAAAAAGACTGCAGGGGTTTGAATTCTCTGCTCGTATAAATGGATGGTCAAATCTGTGCTAAGTCATTTACAGTATGTAGCAAGTTAGGGGGCCATTATGTATGCATTTCTTAGTAAGTCAAAGCTCTTTTGAGGAGGGGAGAGGACAAGTTTGTATATGCAGATAGTCAGATCCACAAACAAGCCCCAAATATATTACTGAGAAAGAATACTTTGTTTGATTCGTATCCAAATTAAAATCCTATAAAGTAATAATTACGGAACCCTAGGCAGGAAAACTTTTTAAGGCCATTAATCATCTCAGAGTAGGCAGAAGAATTACCTGAAAGGGGTTTCTGGATGTAGATGAATAATTACAGTGCTGTACCTAATTAGTCTCAGAGCTATTACTTATTCATATATTTTCTGCCATTTAAGGCTTTTATTTGTTTTGGTTTTATATTTTTATAGATTGAGTTTTCCTTGTTATCTTCACGCCTCTATTTAAGTACATCTGGTATCTGGATTTAGGCCTAATGAGATGACAAGATGATGGCCCGGATCCCTGCATTCACATTTTTGAGCTTGATGCCTTGTCAGAAAGATCTCAGCAAATAATACATGAGTATAAAGAACTGCCACAAGTCATGCCATTTACTTTTGCAAGAGAAAATTAATGTTTTGTAGAGCCAAGGTTGTCTTTATCCTTGGGTAATCCAGAACTAACTTAAATTCAGTGATGGTATTAAAAGTCTAGCAGTTAAGCTTTAGCTCAGAGCTTCTTTTATGCAAGAAATTTTGTACTATGCGAGGAGCAAAACTGGAGATGATGGAGGAGCACATGTCCTGTACTATAAACTTGAGAAATAAACAATTCACAAACATAGGGCCAAATTCTGAAATTCTTCATAAAAGATAATTGTAAAGTTGGTGGAAGTTTGCCTGAGTAAGAAGTATGTGAGGACATCAGGAGCTAAGTTCATACTAACAGATGAATACAATAAACCCAAAATCTAACACGATGACATTCTAATAACATTTGTTAAATATCTTGTGCAAATGGTTATGAAACTTGTCTGTATGAGATAAGTTACAGAGCATTTAGAGAAACACAGATAAGAAGTATCTTGCTGGCAGACTAAAGAAATCACTAGAGCTTGTCTGCTTTCCATAGAAATAGACAATCTAGCAGTTGTTTGACAAAGAATTTAAGTAAAGCAAGAGTAGAAGAGAGTAATATTTCAGATACCTTTTGTACTTCCTTAGGCTTTCTTGTTTGGTTTTGGGCTTAATAGTTTTGGAGTCTGCATAAAAACCCTAAGTAAACCTTTACTTTCATTGAAACTTACAAATCTGACTCTCATGGACCAAGGGAACATAGAAGTTGTTACACACAACTTCACTAAATCCTGAGTCCTTCTTCAGCAGATACTTTAAACAGAAGGTGTCTGATGCCTCTCATGAGCACTGTTTTGTTCTGATATTAGGAAAGTAAATTTACAGTATATAACAAGCATCTACTGACTCTAGCAGTGTGTTTTCTCCCATCAGAGGCAGTTAACTGCTAGGTCGGGTTAGGGAAAGGTCTAGGGAGTGCAGGAGAATGTCAGAATGAAAAAGCCAAGTACAACTTTCAAACGTGTGGGCAAAGTATTAGAGGAAATGAAGCACTCTGCCTCTTGCTGTCCTAAAATTAAGACCAGCTGACTGGCTGGGATCTGTGCTTTAGCCTGGCAAAATGCTGTGTGTGCTGGTAAGGTAGTTTGGAGGAACATGGTGTTATTAAAGGTGTTGGTGATCCAACCAGAAAACTTGTTGACCCTTTGATGCTTCTTCCCATATGTGCCTCACACCACAGGGAGCCAGTCTGCACAAGTCTGGAGATGACCCATAGTTTCTACGCAGGGATGGTGGAGAAGGAGCCTTTTGTGCTATTTAATTTCCTTGTTCATGCATTTTTCAGCTCAGCACAGTGTGGCTTGGCAATGTATCCTAATATCCTCGGAGGACTTGGAGAGGCAGCCTTGTACAGAGACATTGCTCTGCTGCCTTCTGCTCCATCAGGGGCAATGCCTTGTATCCTGAGCATCCCATAAGGTCGTGGGTTGTTTTCTCCACTAGCTAGTAACTTGAAATGCAGAAACAATATGAGCTGAATATTGCTAGGATTGAAACATTTTCACTGTGTTACAGGGAGTTGAACTTGATGACCCTCATGGGTTCCTTTCACCATGAGTCTATGAAGTGCAATGTGTGTGCTGGGGTGAAAGGGGAGTCAGCAAGGTTTTTTATCTTGGTTGAGATGCAGAGGCAAAGAAATACTGGCTAGTCTGTAGAAGAGTATCAATAGGGGAACAGTTGGGCTATTACAGACTTACTAGGAAATTAATAAGTAATTGCATATTATTTATTCAACGGTGTATCTTTTTTAATGCAACACTATGTATTTACATCTACAACTGTGGGTCTCTTTGCAATCCTAAGGCATCTGTTACAGTAAAGATTCATGTTTTCTTGTGGTGCAAGAGTGAAACCAAGGAACAAATGCTCATGGATTGAGACATCATAGAAAAAAAACCAGATTGTTTTGAACACTGAGAGTAATTTAACAACTGGGGCTGCAGGGAGCGAAGTAGTAAAGGCTGAATTACAGGCTCACAGGAACTGGTGGGTGTGAGTTTGTGGTTTATGTTACAGAAGAAGTTAGACCTCAGATGACCAGAATGATCCTTTTTGGCACCGCAGCTGACCAGTGAAGTATCTTGAGCATCCCACAGTGTTTTGGTGTGTTTTTTCCGCTAGCTAGACTGCAGGTGTTTGGATTTCTACAGCAAAGAGTGGAAGGGAATTGAAAGCAAAAGGAAAAGGTATTTGGGAGGTGTTTCTGCAGCTGGGCTGCTAGCAAGGAGCCAGATGTGCAATGGGAGGGCTCAGGCTGAAGCAATGGGTATTCAAGACATGGTCGTCTCAGCTTGATTATCCTGACACCCTTGATACTTAAATCATGTTGCATGGTTAGGATTTCCCCACATTCAGAGATGTTATGATACCGGCTGATGTCTGCCAGTTAAATTAGGAGAGCTGTAAGGGCAAGTATGTAACAGGGAAAGCTTTTAGACAAAATCCAATCTGTAGAATAACACAAAACAGAAAAATAGTGTTCTTTTAGAGAATCTTCCAGCCTTTGGGGCAGCGATGGGTTTAAAAGAGTAACTCCTCAGATTAACCTTTTTTTTTCCTCTGAAATCTGCTGCTTATGGGATTCATTAGTTTAAAACAAGGGTAACCTGGTGTGACAGAGTTCACCTCCTGTGAGTCAGACTGGAGTCTAGCTACTATTTTTTGGCTACCTTTATATAGCATGCCTGTGTTTGTCATCACTCCCCTTCATTTCCTAATGGCAGGATGAATCATTTTAGGAATGTTTATATCAGCTCTGTGTGAAAACAGACAATCTACAGCTCACTGAGCTCCCGAGGTTCACATTTTCTTAGCTGAAAAAGCTGAAAAACATTTCTTTTTCTTGTTTGTTTTTTTCCCCTTTATAGGAAGGAAAATACATTGTGTTTAGTTCTCCTCTCCCCCCTTAATACTGCCTATTTCCCAAACATGCTAAAACTTTAATGTGTTTTTCTTGATCTCTGTAAGAGTTCATCCAAGTCTGGAGCAAGGATGGGCTGATGAAACGGGCTTTGTGATGCAGCCGGTTCACACTGGCAGGCAGGAGGAGACATGGAAACAGAGCAGGGACTCTGCAATGTTTAGGGTCCTTGCCAGGGTATCTGCAATTCCATATTACGATCATATCATGGCTTTTCCCCCAAAGTAAAAGATTACTTTAAAGGAGTTTCCCTTTATTTAAACACTCTGCAATATTTTTTTAGTTCCTGGAATCAAAGATGAGGTTTCACTTTGTTTTTCCAAATATATCACAGGTCTTTATAACTTTGGGTGCAATTCAGCATCCAACTACAACACCAGACACGGTGCTTATTGTGGTACATCAGCTTGAATGCAGTATGTCCACAGGAACTTGTAAGGAGCTGAACCCTAATATTATTTCAGTAAGGTTTGCCCTGTTTCCTTTTCTGGGAAGGAATCTTGTCTGGGAGTAGATACCAGAGATGTTAAATATTCATGTTATTCCAAGCTGGAAGCATAGACACCAGTAACATAGTTTTCATTTACTGTATGTTGTGCTGTCATATGCACAGATTTCTCCATTGCTCATTGCCTCTAGTTGATCTTTATACCAATATAAAGTGGGTGTAGAGTATTACAGCTATGATCCAACAGTTCATTCACTTTGTCTAAAAGCAAAGCATAGAGGACAACTGAGAACATATTCACATTGTAAAACTGATAAAATACATTTCAAGTATGTATTAATCTAGTAATTAACTTATTAATGTTACTTGAAAAATCTATATTTTATGTCAACATAGAGGTAAATAGTAGATCTGTGGCTACTGGTGAGGGTAATTTTGTGGTTTATAAGCATAAAGTTCTCCAGGGATTGTTGCAAGTTTCCTACGAGGTATTTCAAGTTAGCTTCAAATAAAAGGGAAAAATCCCAAAAAAATCCATGGAAAAGTGGTTTTTTTTTCATCAAGATATAGAATAATCTGTATTCCATCAGTTTTATCTACATATAAAATAGTATTGTCACTGCTTTGAGTGTGAAAATATATACAGAAATAAAATAGGAATAGATATGGTGAACTTGCAGACATTTGATTAATCTACCAACTTTCCAATGCTAAGAACATAGTTTGGTTTATCCAGAGGTGCAAATCCTCACAGCTTTATTAAACTTAATAGAATTCCTTTGGTTTTCAGCTGGTTTTGGAGGATGGCCAAAAGCAGGTGGATAACCTGATTAGCATAGATGTTCCCACCTGAAAAAGCTTTCACTTTTTAAAGGTATAGATAGTTTGAGGTCAGAATGAGATTAATGTAGCTTCATGTAATCTCTCATCTGCCACAGTTAGTTTGTGTACCATAGCAGTATAATCAAATCAGTGTGGCAGATGGGGTTCATTTAACTCCTCAAAATGCAGAATGAGCTACTGAAAAACTTACCTGTTGTGACCTTTTTGTTTAACAATGTCAAATGTCTCCTCTCATTACAGACTATCCAATTTACTGATTTACCTGTTTGGAAGACATTTATTTAGGGAAAAGGAAATTGTTTGGGTTTTAGGTTGTTTTTTTCTTCAATATTGGCTAATCTTTACATTTTCCTCTTGGGCATTGTACTGGGCAATGAGGAAAAATAAGGGGCTTCTTGCAGCTCCCACCACAGTAGAGTTAATAGTCACTGGAATGTCTCTTAGGGCTCCCAGATTAAAAGGAGCAGAGGAAAACCCAAGCAGTATTTGCCAAAACACATTTTAAGAACTATTTTAACAAGGCTCATGTGCTTATTCTCTTGATTTCCAGTTTAAGAAAGTGTTTCAGCTTGTGCTTGTCTTCATAGAACATAAGTAGATGTCAGTTTAATGTACTGAGCTGACTGTAATACAGATCTTGAAGCAGTGTTTAGCTGTGCAGTGTTTTAAAGATGAGATATGACATATTGAAAGTAAATAAGGTGATCAGAGACTTAGATACATAAAATGGCCAAGAGCGTCATTATTCACAAGATTTTTGACACTGTTTCTCATAAAATCCTCATAGAGAAATTGATGAAGTGTGGAGTTGATGAATGCTGGGAGTTAGGTAGAAAACTGCTGGGTTTAAAGGGCTGTAATCTGTAGCAGAGTCCAACTGGCAGTAGTGGTGTACCTCAGGGATCGACACTGGTTTGCACATGATACAGAACATGGAAGAGTGGATGTTACACTATGTGGTTGTGATTGTGCTGACACTTGAGGGACTTTGGGATGCTGGAAAACTAGGCTGACAGTAACTTCATAAAGGTTGTGAAAGGGAATTGCCAAACCTGCACCTGATAAGGAATAACCCCAGGTACTAGTGATGGAACTGACTGGGTGAAAGCTGCTCAGAAGAGAATGACCGGGGTGCCCTGGTGAACACCAAGCTGACCATGAGCCAGCAATGTGCCACTGCAGCAGAGAAGGCCAACAGCCTCCTGGCATGTAATAGACAGAGCATTGCCAGCAAGTCAAGGGAGTATCTCAAAACTGGTGAGATATATCTGGACTCTGTGTCCCGTTCTGGGCTCCCCAGTACAAGAAAGATGTGGATGTATTGGAGCAGAAAGGGCTATGAAGAAGATACTGGAGCATCTCATATGAAGAGAGGCTGAGAGAGCTGGAACTGATGCAGGATTGAAGGAAACAGAGCCAGACTCTTCTCAGGGGCACCCAGTGACAGAACAACACAAACTGAAGTACAGGAGGTTCCATCTGAACATATGAAAAAACCCCACTTTTTTCCACGAGTGTACCCAGAGAGTCTATGGACTCTCCATCCTTGGAGACATTCAAAGAACAACAGACCCTGACTGAGCAGAAGAATTGAAGTAGCCAGTCTCCAGAGGTGCTTTCTAGTCTCAGCTGTCCTATGATTCTGTGATTTCATGAAGAAGGTTAAATACATAAGAGGATATTTTCATTGCACTCCGTTAACATGTGCCCAGTGGTCTGTCAGTAACATGGGGAAATTTCATGGTTAAATTTCTGTAAAACTGTCTTTGAATATTTTCTTCAGCTTCTGGAATATTTTCTCTAACAGTCTGAAAAAAACCCCAACACCACAATTTTGAGACTTGTAATCGTGTTTACAGAGATGAAAGAGGTAAAATAAGTGTTCTGTGCAGTAAAAACATACATACAATTTTCAAACTTCAAATTACAGGTCCATAGGAAAGTCTTAAATAAGAAGAGGCCTCTGGTCATCTGGTTCAACCTTTGGTATAAGGGGTCTAGATTATTTTACATAGTGACCTATGAAGCTGAATTAGCAATCTGGTTACCTATTCCGTAGTGAGGAATGTTTTTCTTATGTCCAGATGGAATTTCCCCTGAAGCAACTTATGCTCCTGGTCTTTTCTCCTGTCACAATGGATGATGGTGAGAGCACTTTCATCTTCCCTATAGCTATTTTTAGGTATCGGAAGACAGTGATCTCCCTTGAGCCTTCTCTTCTGTGAGTTAGACAAGCACAATCCCTTATTGACTTCTCCTTGTATGTCAGGTTCTTCAGTTCTCTCATCATCCTGGTGGCCCTTTGCTGGACCATCTAAAGTTTTACTCCCTCTCTTGGACGCAGGAAATTCACTCCATGTAGCATAGATGATGAGTGTGTTTCTTCTGGTAAGATTTAGCTGTGCAGTAAGATTTTTCCAGAACTCTCATACCCAATTATAAGTATCAAAATAGGCTTCCTAAGTCTAAAAAGAAATAAATAAATCTATTTTTATTGGATTTTTTTCCCAGAATTGTGCAGAAATGAGATAGTCACAAGGGTAGTGTAAAAGAAAACAGATTTGAACCTATTCTGGCTGGAGACCAGGGGTATTCTGCCTTTAACTTTAATGGGAGGAGGGAATGACAGACAATTTTATAGAAGATATGCTGAAGTGGGACTGTGCATAACTGGACTAAGAAAATCACTCAACCTCCTGTAAAACAGAGAGCCCTGGGATAGTCCAGCTTAAAAAATGAACTCAGCTAAAGGCTGTTAGAGAAGGCCCCAGGAAAACAGATCCTTTTGCAGCCAGTATGCAAGTTTCTAGCTGAGAGGTTGGTTACATACTTCTGCCTGGGGAATTGATCTTGATATCTTTATTGGAAGGCATTGCAATGAGCCACAGCAAATAACAGCCTCATTGTGTGAGGTTTGCCTGCATCCCTCCCTTGATGCCATTTTATTTGAAGGCTAAGACTTGCTGAAATAATTCTGACATAAGTTTTTGTACCAAATTTTTATAGGAACACTTGACAAGGAATTAATTATGAGTCTATCCTGTAATCAGTACTCTTAACAAGAATACTCTTCCCTTTACGGATAATGGAGCACCTTGCTGGGACATTGCTTTCCCCATTCTAAGTTGGCCAAGATGCAGAGAATACTAACCTTTCATGTGTTTGCTGCTAAGTAAAGAAATGATAGGAACTGAGCCTCAGCCCTGAGGCTAGTGGTTTCATATTTCACAACAGATTATGTTGAGAATACTAATGGCAGTGGTCCAGGACAGAGCCAAGAACTGATGGATGATTGCTTATTTGGTGCTTGGATTCACTATGTGGGCCCCTTTTATTTCTAATATAGATGAGTTCCTTGAATTTAAGCCCTCTTCTGAGAATTCCTATTTGTAGCAGTAGAACAAAAAAGGAAGGAGTGTTATCTGTTGGTTGTTGGATTCATGATGGACCTTGGATCAGTCAATACAGTTTCTAAGAAATGTGTCAAAACTCAATAGTAATATCTTCTGTCAACAAGAAAACAGTGGTGTTGGTTTATAAAAGTCAAGTGAGAAATCTTCCCTTGAGGAACAGTTGCTTGTCCTGTTTATATGTGAAATCGCTTGATGTACCTGCAGAAGCTGTCCAGACAGTGCATTTGAAATCTTCCTATAGCTAACAGGGAACAAAACTGATGGGACTCCTTAGACCTTTGACATGGCTTGACTGGAGGTTTTTAGATACTGTGGTGTGGATAAGACTGTAAATAATATCATTCTTGTATTGATGATAGTCACAAGTAAGTAGCCCTGAGGCAAGGGCATAGGTGCAGAATGAGAGAATGATGGCTGCAAAGTATGGTGTGTCATGCAATCTGGTGTCTTCCCTTTGCAGACTTCTTGTGAAGTGCAGCAAAATCTGTTTCCATTTAGAAGGTGTCAACTTTGTGAGAATGATGAGCTTGAAACCACATGGCCTGACATTCAGGAACCAGAAATCTCTTAAATACCTTGACTTAGGACTGATGAGGCCTAATTTTGAATGATAAGTGTCAATAGTAGAGGAAGTATTACTCTACTGTTGTATCCCCAGTATCATTGCTGAGTAATGCTCAGTGAAGTGACTTCTCTGAATCATAAACCCATCCCAAACTCCTCTGAGACCAGAAGAAAGGGTTGAAACATGAGTGGATACTATCCATGCTTGGCTTCCTGAACTACACTGATGCTACATCTGTTTTCTGAAGTGTATCTATATAGCCATATACCAGTATAGCTGTTGGTATGGCTGCCCAGGAATTACATGTTTACACCAGGTTCTGTCTTAGCTACTATACTTTGAATGTGTTTTGTTATTTTATTGTTACTCAGAAGTGGTCCTTAATATATTTAATATTTTTAGTGCCCTACAGATACCAAAGCAACGTTTGGGGTCCACCTTAAAGTAGTAGGAGACTGGACAGGTATGTAGAAAACCAATTCCTTTTCAGAGACAAATACCTTTACTTGAACTGTTATCCCTTTCTGGCTTCAGCACGATTGTACTTTAGTTGTGGTGTATTCTCACTAGAGAACATTCATGCTTGTTCTCCCAGAGTTGTTTTATTACATTCTTGGTGCCACCCCTGCTTTATTCAAACGTACGTTTCTTCAGATAACACGTATTTCCAACTACTAACAGATCTTATGATTGCAATGCCATAATTTTCAGTGTTCCTCCATTTCTGCCTCTTTCCCTTATTTCCAGCCTGCTGCCCCTGTGCAATGCAGTGCCTCTGTGCATAGTAGTGTCTGAAGAAATGCTGAAATGTGCAGCTCCCAGATAAGGGGATTTTGATGCCAGCAGTTGGGATAGCTGCCTGGTTAATTAATGCCTGTGGTACACTGAGATTGCAGGTTGCTTTCATGTTCTTCCATGCTCTTCCCTTGCTCTTTGAATGCCCTCCAGGCGAGGGGTGTAAGCCAGGATTCCCTGCAGAGAAGAGCATTGATTTGCTACTCCCTGTGACAGTTGTATACTCCAGTGATAGTTGTCATTATTCCTTGGCAGCTGACTTTCTTCTCGCTTAGCATAGCATTCCCTTGTAAGGAAGACAAATATACAACACCGTCTTGTTCCTTTCTTATGAAGAATTGTTTTCCATGTTAATTTCTATCAGCTTGTGTGTTTGTGGAACTGAGTCAAATGAGTTTGTTGCCCTAAAAGGGATTAGACCAATTCAGGCAAAATAAGTCCGTGAATATCTGTTGAACTTTTTGGTCTGGCTGCATATTTGGCTATGGAAGTCACTGAAACTTTAATTGGCAGAGGTTGGGAGGACAGTGCCATATGCACATATGCTCCATAATAACTCTGACTTTCTGTTCATGTTTTAAGTATAGGATGTTGGCCTGACAAAGGCAGATTATGAGGCTAATCATACTGCCCCAGTATGATTGCTGTTTTGTTGTAAGCATCATTCCTATCTGGGAAAGGACAGTAGCCTATTGGGAAAAGTGGGGTGAAGAAGTATTGCCTAAATGAGTTTTCCAAAAGAAGTTGCACCTTTGAAGTTTTCTGGTTGCCTCTATGGTGTGAATTGCTCTCTATTAGCATTTAAATATTATGCTCCCAACTCAGTATTTACATTCCCCATTGAGAGCCAGGTTTGCCTAGATGAGACTGTGTGAGATTCAAGACATCCTCACACTACAGAGGCCATTTGTTGGTTGAGTTTTGTAAAACAGGGATATCTCTCCCTAGCTCAGAGGTGCAGTCAGGATGCAGGCAGTTTACCCAACCCTTTATGCCACATCTCCACCATGGAGACCTGTTCTCACTCAGCCCCTTCAGCCCTGTGATAATTCATGGTCTCTAATCTGCTGAGTGCCTGAGGAAGGATTGTTGTATTTGCCACTGTCCTTATTATCTTTCTTAAGCATGCTCTAATGGCTGCATTTACACACAGGATATTGGGCCGGAGGAGTTTTTATGTGAAATACTGCTGTTTGAGCTCCTCTCAAGACCTGTTCTCTCAGCCTTTATCCTATTTATTCAAATTCTCTTGTGTATCACATTTTTCCATTCCTTACAGTTTATGCCTGACACCAAAGAGAGTTAACAGTTTATTTCAGCGAACTCAATTACAAGCCTAAATTAAAAGGATGCAGGAGTAGCACAGATACGCTATGCAATGCATAGAAGAGCCAGTTAGTTTGAATCATTTCTTCCTTTCAGCTTCTGCTGCCTGCACCTGGGAGATGTGGTGAAGGAGCAATTTTCTGCCACTAACTGTAGGTCTTGATGGTGGATGCACACTGCTGGCAAACCAATTCTATGAGTTGTGTTTCGGGTCAAGTCCCTGACACCAAATCTTAAGTTTTGAAATATAATAGAATACCTCGTGGCCTTAGTGTCTGTGTTTTGTAGGTTGGGAAAGAAACTTCATGTCAAGAGAAAGGATAGGGGTAATAGGATGGTCAGCTCCCAATGACAAGTTGCTGTTATTGCAAAGTCTTTTATTGCCCATATCCCGGTGTTTATCATTTCAAGTAGCCAATGGAAGAGGCTATAAGAGATGGCTCCTGTAAAAGGCAGTCACTCCAGAGGTAATTTTTCACATAGGAGCAGATACTTAGTGTATTTTCAGGCAATGCAATTAATTGCTTTTTAAAGCAGTAATTTGAATAATGAAAAAATTAGGACAGAAAGAATAAGGAAGAGAGGAAGAAACCTCAGAAACAGTAGCTGTGAGACTTTTGCAAACCAAGTGGTAATCCAGACCCCTAAATAATGGATTTCTTGCTCTACTGAAATCAAAATAGTACTATCTGAGCTTAGAAGAACTGAGAACCTGGCCTCCTCAGAAGCAGATTTGAATAAAGGCATAAAGTTCCCTTCCATTAGATAAATTCCCAATATAAATCTAAATTCTTTTATTTCTCATCTGTGTTATGCTGGTGTTAGTAACTGTATTGTGCTAAGTTTCCATGCTTGCTCCAGCAAACAGACACACAGGCACTGGTGTTGCTGTAGTGTGCCTTCTGATACCAGTGTAGCACATCCTTTCATGTGAAATACTTTCCGTGGCTCCTTTTGTAGACTTCTGACCTGTTTATGAGACAAGCCAGGCCCTAAGCATGGCTTTTTCCTTTTCATTCATTGTACAGAAGGTCTAGTTACAATACATCACTAAGTCAGAGGTAGTTTAGTTAATTGACAATTAGTTGTGATTTTTCCCATATAGAGGTTCCTAATGCTATTTTTCCATATTTTGCCATGTGTACTACTTTTTGTGAATAGAGCAATAGCTATTATAGATCTCCCTAAAAAATGGGTTTGTGATAATGTAATTACTGTCATAGCTCCAGCTAGCAACTAAGTACCACGGAGCTGCTCACTCATTTTCCACCCTGCTTCTCCAGTAGGATGGGGAAGGGAATCAGAAAAAATGTAAAGCCCATTGGTTAAGATAAGAACAGTTTAATAATTGAAATAAAGTAAAATAAAAATAATAGTAATAACAACGATGACAACAACAATAATAATAATAATAGGAAAAAGAGAAAGAGGAATAAAAGCCAAGAGAGACAAGTGATGCCCAATACAATTGCTCACCACCCTCCAACTGATACCCAGCCCAGCCTGAGCACCGATTGGTCCCTTCTGTGTAACTCCCCCCATTTTCTATACTGGACATGATGTGCTGTGCTATGGCTAGTTTGGGTCAGGTGCCCTGTCTCTGTTCCCTCCTGGCTTCTCGTGCCCCTCCTCACTGACAGAGCATGAGAGACTGGAAAGCCTTTGATTGGGGTAAGTGCTACTGAGCAAGAACTAAAACATCGGTGTGTTGACAGCATTGTTCTCAGACTAAAGCCAAAACACAGCACTGCATCAGCTACTAGGAAGAAAATCAACCCTGTCCCAGCCAAAGCCAGGACACTATTCTTTTGCTGACATATGACCACTTAAGTCAGCATCTGTTTTTGTGGAATAGCATCTATTCCACAAAATGTTGTGGAATTGTGGTGGCTTTTACTATTAATGCAATTGTTTCGTCATATTACAGAGGTGAAACCTATGGCTGTAGGGCACAGCTTAGTTTAGGCTGTCAGGATGAAGACACCCAAGGTAGGATGGCTTTACAGTGGCTAGTCTGTGGTAATGGCAGAGTTGAAGCTCTGCAGGTTGGGTTACCCTCTGGCTTGGAGCTAAGTCAGCGTGTCTTTGACAGTTGTTGCAGCTGAGCTGGTGGATAGCCACTTTAAATCCTGCAGTGTCATTGAAGTCCCTGTAATGGCTTGTGCACTGATTAGTCCTCTGAGATGCATGGGTTATCTGATAAGCTGATCTTGTTACTCACCTGCCCTCTGAACACCTTTGTTTCATTCTGCTTCTCTGTGCTCACCTATTTCTTCCTCAGCTTTGAACAAATTGTTGGCTTAGCATTTACAAAAAGGTTTTTCGAAAGCTTTTGTTGTCTCAGTTATTGTCTAGTTTGTCATCAGTGTTGTCATCTATCAGCCTTATGCTTCCCATGTCCTTGCTGCTGCCTCAAGTACTGCTTGTTTAGTTTTAAAGCTGACATTTTGTCTGGCACCTCCAGAGGGGAAAAAGGGAGGCCATGGGCCATGCCTTGTATCCAAACACTTCACAGCAGTAAAAAAAAGACCCATGGCAGTGTATCAAGACAATGTGTCTCATTCACCAGACAAACATCAGGGTGCGAGACAGAAAGTGATATTGATGACGCCGAGCTAACAGACTTCTGAGGCCGTGCAGCATGTTTTTGTGGAAGATGAATACACAGCACTTAGAGGTGTTAAGGTGAACTGCATTGCCTTAAGGCAATAAAACATTGCTGTTATGTTGCAAGTGTTTTGCTGGTACAAATTGGTGTGGGGCAGTGTTTAAAACACTGCTGTTGTTCTGCGCTCTACAGTAGTTGTTATCTTGTAGTGACATCCTTCTCTTGTGTGGGTGTGTATGATTCTAGAGGTATTTACAAGGCCTGACCACCCTTCTGAGCAGCATGGTATTGATTGTGGGGATGCCTTAAGAGCATTTTAATACCACTGGTTGAATCTGAGACTTCTATCCTATAGGTTACTAAATGTCATGGCAGCAGGATGTGTTGATGTGTGCTGGAACTCTCCAGCTAGGACCACGACAGATCATGCGGTATCGGTCTTCATGACCCTAATAAAATCTGGGTCTTGTCAGAAAATATGTATCTTTGCTTAATTCTTCCTCTTAGAGATGAGGATATACAGGTTCATTAGGTCAGTGATGACTACCTTATTTTGAATTTGATGTGGTATGATGTGAATTTTTGTCAGATATTGTCATAGTAGTTTTTTTTTTTTTAGAAGGTCCAGATTTGGAGCAGGAAGTTTCAGGAAATAAAACAAATAAAACAAAACAAAACATTTTTTTCAGTTAAAAACAATATTTTTTTTTCCAGAAATGTATGAAAGCATGGCTCTTGTTTATCTCCCTATGGACTAAAACCTGAGACAGAAAAGAGTACACACCCCAGATTTCTTATTTTTAAGCAGTTTTAAGGCAGTCGTTTGGGATTTTGGAGGCTAAGGATTTTTGTTTTGCATACTCACTAGAAGAAAATGAGAATACCTTTTGAGTGGCTCTGAAGGAAGAATGAGCTGAACTTGCTGGGCTGGGAGGGTTTGTCAGATGGCTCAGGAGTATCTATGTGACCTTGTTAACAGCTCCTAGTTTAGAGAACGCCTGAAGCATCCCAAGGCTTGCTGTGCATTGCTGTGCTTAGGTGGGATTTATCAGCAAGATCAGGAGCTAGCAAAGAAGTCACATTTCATTTTCAGTCACCCTGGGGACAGGTACAGACATATTGAAGTGGTGGATTATTCAGGCAGTATCTACAATAGCCTTAGATATTTTGATTCAGACTGGAGGAGTGTGTGAAGCTGATGACAAGAAGGAATAATAAGACTACAAAGTTTGCCTGCAGGATGTGACAAGGTTGTCCCAGGATCACTATAACTGCTACTGAGTTCCTCTAAAAATATCTAGTCATCAGTGGTGAACAGTTGGTCAAGTCTCCTGCTGTTACTTCAAGCTTTGTTTGATTTGGGCCTTTTTCATTCCATAGTAACATGTATTTTGTTGTGTTTAGTTATTCCATGAGATTCCTGGCAGGGTGTAGAGGTGTTAATGACGTGGTACTCTCTTGTTCCAGCAAAATCAATGTGTGCTTTTGGAAGCAGAAGACAGAGATGGAATAGATGTTATTTTCCCCTGTTAGATTTTATGAGTATCAATTCTTATATTGTCAGTGAATCCTGCTTACACTTCTGGGGAACATATGAGTGGTAGAAAGGTTTAATTCTATTTCTTTCTATAAAATTTGTCATTAATAAGAGGAGTAATATTACATTACTAGGAGATTTAAAATGCTTTAACAATAAGGTTAGCCAAAATGTGCCATAAAGAGTACTAGTTTTATTCTTCATTGCCATTAAAGTTCATTAATTATTCTACTTATGACTGCAAGCAAGTTCAATAACAGACAGGATTAAGGGAATGGAGAAAAAGAGGGAGAGCAGATTTAGTTTTCTGGCTCAGTGCTGAAAGCCCTTTTCCTCTGATTAAAGCATTAATGCTGAAGGTGAACAGACATGAATTTTTGGCTCCAGACCTCAATGTTTTTCATTAGTTGACCTCCAAGTGGCTTAGTAGCAAAACCAGCATGTCTTGAGTCAACTCTGATTTGAATAGTTAATGAGTTTTACATGGGGAAAAAAAATTCAGGTGAAAAAGTTGTCTGGAAGGAATTTTTCTTCTACTCCAAAGACCTTTCTTCATGCATTCTGTTGTTTGTAAATGTCCACCTTTTGCATATCCTAGGCTCTTTTTATTCACATAATAGTTATAGAAAACATGTCTGAATGACGTAAATTATCCTTGGATATAATATGCACAGGATATGTGGATATTTCTGTAGTTAAAAACTGATCCAAAAATACAAGGCTGAAAGATTCCTTGCAGTGCCTCAGATGTTTTAAGTGCCCTTATGAACTATGGGATTGAAACCTGTGGAGCACATTAACATGTAGCCACTGATGGGATATAGGGAAGAAGTTCTTTACTGTGAGGGTGGTGAGGCACTGGAATGGGTTGCCCAGGGAAGTTGTGAATGCTCCATCACCGGCAGTGTTCAAGTCCAGGCTGGACAGAGCCTTGGGCGAAAAGGGTTAGTGTGAGGTGTCCCTGCCTATGACAGGGGGGTTGGAACTGGATAATCTTAAGGTCCTTTCCAACTCTAACTATTCTATGATTCTAAATGAGTGAAAAAAGGCAAAAAGCTACTCCCCACTTTGAAAATAGAGTCACGAGAAAGAAAAGCTCTGGGGCATGTATTTGAGTGGATTGCCAGGGTAATTTCTGGATTTGTAATTGCTATTTATATGCTGTATTTGCTGTTCTGGGGTTGCCTGTGTTTTACCATTTTTCTGTTAATCTTTGCTTAGGGATGCTTAGGGAAGTTCCATTCTTGTGGTAGGTTGTAGAGGTACACACAGCTTCTTCAAGCAATGAATATACAAAGGCTGGCTGGACTTTTCCACTTTTGTGCACCTTTAACAAGCTCAGATGTGTAATAGTTTCTAGAGAAATGGGAGAGTTCACATTAAAATGACAGCTCTTCATGCATCCCTGCACTTCCCTCGGAGTAGCAGTGGACTCCCCTAGATGCCACTCAAGTTTTGCTGCAGAATCCCTACTGGACATCACCTTGTTTTGATCCCAGTTCATTAAAACTTCTCCCTTATGGTCAGAATTAAAAAGCAGACACACTGCAGACTTGGAATTATGAGCTACCACAGTTTAAATAACAATTACTAGTTAAAATATCTTAAAAATAGATTTGAAAGGTTTTATTTGAGGATCCTTTTTGAACAGATTGAAAAATTTTTGTAGTTAATTAGGAAAATATATTTTGAATTTGGACCATTGAAAAAAGAACAAAAATCTTCCATAGGAATTGCTGATATTTATAAACTTTTATGCTCAGAGGAGCAGTTATCTTTATATACTCCCAATGCTCGCATGATGCTTTGGAATTTCTTAGAATAATTTCTATACAGAAGTTAACACAAAACCCAAAATTTGGGGTTGAAATAGTTTGGAGATTTTTCAGCTTCAACATGTTGATGTCTACCTTCTCTTTCTAGGCTGCTTGTGAAAATGAAGCTCAAATCTGCGATGATGTCGCTATTGAGTGTGTTTTCTGGTTTTCATCTTTCCCCTTTCCTTCTTCATTTCCGGGCAAAGACCATGACTGGAAAATGCATGTGCATTTTAGTTGTTGCCTCATTCTGTGCAGATGCTTACAGAAACTGAGCATGGCGGCTTTGAACCTTCTGTTTGGTTGATCTGTTGTACTAAGTTCAAGTTCTGAGATCTTGCATTTATCTGCCTCTTTGCTTTCTGCACCCTCTCCACTTCTAACATTCATTTTAAATATAGAAGTATTTAAAACCTCATAAGAGGTCTCTTCATTGGTTTGGGCTTTTGCTATAAAGACCACCAGCAGTGGTGTTTGCTGGGATAGTCAGAAGACTACCTATCATGATGGTGCCTTGTATTGCTCCTTATTCTTCGGCTCCTCCTACCTGTCTGCTTATTTCTACAGATGCCTTGTCTAAGCTTGGTTCAGAAGGAAGAGGGGCCTAGAATTTGTTCAGTGCTCAATAGTTAAGTGTAGGAGTTAATGAAATCTCCCACAACATTGCAAATTTCATCATGATCAAATACCATGGTCAAATGACATTTTCCATGTATTTTGACAGAAAATATTCTCTAACTCCTTCTTGCGGTCATATTAGCCTTGATAGGATGTCCCATTGCCTTTATGCGTTATTTCTCTCCTCCATTCCACATTTACCCCACTTTTTGCCAGCTGTTTGTCCCCACCCCAAACTCCAGGCTTCCCTGAAATAGCACCTGTTTGTTCCAAAATCCCTTTCTGTTCCAAGATACATTAAAATCAGTGCTGGGCTTGTCCATGAGAAGCAGATCCTACACCCTAATTGTAGCAATAATTTCTTACAGCCCCTTGCAACTGAATTTTGCATTCATGTGCCACACACACCTTTCTGTTGCTCCATTCAGTCCTTTGACTTTTGTATATGTGTAGTCTCTCTGATCCATCAATCACTAGCTGGAGAATTTGGGTTTCACCATAAGAAAAACATAGGCAGTCTTGTAGCCACAGCTCTTCTCTGCCCAGTCCTCCTCTGGAATGCTGTCCCATTAAATAATAAATACTATTAATAAAAGTCTGCCACCCACCAACTAAGTAGTTGTCAACTGTAGAAATCGGATTTCTTTGGCAAAAAAGGGTATGTGACTGCTGCAAAAGTGTTATTTCTTCCTTCAGAGAAACAAGCCAAACCAAACCTCAGAATCATGTCATGATAGTGGGCCAAGAGCAGGCTTTCATAGCTTGTCACAATAGATATTTTTTGTATCTGCTATAAACAGAAAAGTTTAGTTTAGCATGTTTATGGCTACACCTGTGGCTGCCCCGTCCCTGGCAGTGTTCAAGGTCAGGTTGGATGAGTCTTGGAGCAACCTGGTCTGGTGGAAGGTGTCCCTGCCCATAGCACAAAGTTGGAGCTAGATGATCTTTAAGATCCCTTCCTACTCAAACAATTCTGTGATATACAAACTTAAACTACACATGAAACTATGTGCTAATCACAGCCCTGTACTGGACTATGAACCTTATGGTCCAATGCTTCAAAAGAGTGGATACCCCCATGCAGAACAGAGATGTAGAGGAAGTTCCTAATGGGAATGGAGCCAGACTGCCAGTTCAATCCAGTTTTTAATATAAAAGCATCATTTTGTGAGTGTCAGTCATTTAATTAATTGTAATGCAACCCAATTAATTTCTGTTTCTTAGGCCTTGGAATTTCCAAAGCTGTCGAGGCAGAAATGCCTTAAATACTCTATAAAGTTTAAGACTCTGCAAGGTAAATTACAGCTGGTGCATCTGAATTTTGAGTGAAATTGGAAATGGCAGTTGCTGTGTGCCAAATGTGGCATTTCTTAACAAGACAAATGACTCGGTTATATCAGTATTAACTAAAGCACTGTGAGGACAAACTGTAGGAGGGAATTTATAAGTGGGAAATGACTTTCCAAACTGTGAATGGGATTGCAGCCTTTACCATTGTGGTACGCGGCACAGAGTGTGTTGTGATGGCAATAAATGGCGCTTTGGTATGAAATGCAGCAGCTGATGGGGAGGGTGCAGCCTGTATTTGGTTTCACTGACATTATAACCCACATTTCTGCAGCTCAAGAATGTTCTTGTTCTTCCTCTTTTTCTTTATTTAAAGCTCTTTTTGCTCACAATGGGGATAACGTGACAGAGCTTGTTTCAAAATGGAAATCATTATCCTTATTATTTATATACTTTGTGACAGTTGTAGCAGATTAGACCACAGGGCACTATAATGAAATAATATTCCATCAGAGGCAAGTTTTGCAGGGGGAAGTAATATCTTTTATTAGATCATCTGAATCAGCCGGAAAAAGCAGGTTGTCTTTCAGGCATCCAGTGCCTTCAGCAGGTTTAACAAAGAGGCAGCAAAGTCAAATCAAAGAGCAGGGAATGAAGTAACCCAGTTGCTTGTTTTAAGCAATATTTTCCTTCAGAAATATGAGCAATAAGATTGACTGATAAAAATGAACAGAAGATATCCCCCCTACACACCTTTTTTTTCCCTAAAGTTGTTTTAACCTTTTCCATAAGAAATGTTGTTCCATAGAAAAATTCATATCATCAATAATCATCTCTGGAAGCCAAAAACATCCCTTTCAAATGCTTTCCCCACTGTCTCTTAGGTTTTGTATGTCCTCAGCTTTCTTGATCTTCTCTTGGCTGGGCTCCCAGTTTAGGGTATATTGTCTGTAATATGAAATGGTCTCACTGTCTCCTAGAAAGAGAATGTACTTGCCCTGTGGCAGATACAGTCCGGCTGGCAGCTCGAACTTGAGAAAGAGGTGAGCATGTGAGAAAGCTCCACTGTGACTTGCATGAAGCACTGCATTTTATATACACATCAATGTCCACACACATTCCTGAACCTTCAGCATTATTTTTTTTACATTTCAATATATTTTCTCTTAGATTCTCCATATCTAATCCACATTTGAGAGTAAAATCTGAACAATGATTTGCACGAAGTTTCACTGTGTTTTTAGTAATTTGAAGGAGCCCTGTATTCTATGTAGAAGCTGATAAAAAGTGGATGACTGCTTAGCCTTATGACTTACCTGGATCCAGAAGAGCTTAAGTTATGTTGAATTAAATGCTGTGGTCATGAGTAAAAGGGAATGCTGCTCTGCTGGGAAGGTCTGTGGAACAAAAATAGGCGTATCTGTGTGATTATTTGCATTGGACAAAGTGGGACTTAGTACAGGGCAGCATTTACTGAGTGCTGTTCCATGTTTTTCAGTGTTGAAGGGGGATTTCGGGAGAGGAGATGTTTTGGACGTTATTGCTACTTTGAGTTTTGCTGAAATGGCTGCTGTGATGATTTTCCTGTGCTGTCAATGTTAACTAGGACACCTACAGCCTCTGAGAAGCTTCCACGTCTTATGTGAAATGAAAATAAATCAGTAGGCACTTTGTGCTCTTCATTGCAATAAACAGATATATGGACTATCTCTTCCCATAAATTTAACATATTCACATATTCATTATGTACACTGTAAGTGCCATTTTCTCAAGGAAAATGCCACAGACACCCATGCACATTTTCCATGATGAAGCTGTGATGCTCTGCCAAGCGGCTGGTGCCAGCCCGACGGCACAGGGCTTTCCCTCAGGGATTTCACTTACACTGTGTCAGCTGAGTGTCTCTTGAGCTTAGTCATGACTGGTTTGAAAAAGGCAAAATACATAATTAAAGCAAGACATTTTTCTAAGTTCTGGTATTTGATGTTTGCAGGTTTTTAGCAGGTTGAGGTGATTATGCTAATTGTGTCCCATAATTAACAAGAATGGTAAATCACTTGCAGCGCAGTTTCCAAGTAAAGCAGCATTTCATTGATCCAAAAAGTTGTTTATAAATAGTATTTCCTTAAAAGTCTCCTATACTTCTCAGCACAAATGTACCAGCACGCTGCCATTTCTGCATGAAGAGGTTTTTATCACTTTTGTGCCCTTTTGTATTGCTGAATTTGTGATTGTACACTGATGCATTGCTATATACCAGATCATTACTGGTATCTAAGAGAATCAACAGGTAGATATCTAATGACAACTTAGAGATACAGAAATCAACAAAATCACTTTTTCAGAAGTGATTTCCTTGCATTTCCTTACAGTGATGTGAGAAACCGTGTGATCTATATCACATTAAACCACTAGTTCTTTGTTCTACAAAATAGTTATCAATGTAGTGTTATGACATGGTAACATGGAAAAGCTTTTCTCCCCCATTCAAGGGTGGGAATACTTCTTCTGTTGACTTAAGTGGTAACAGACCTTCTGTCATGTAAAAAGATGCCTATTTGGTATTTCATTGTATTCATAACATGATAGTTGAAAGATGGAGATGATCTGGTAGAAAACCCTGCAGCATATTGTAAAGAGTCTACATAAGATCTAGTGCTAAAGTAGCAAATATATGTATTTTTAAGAAATTATTAATTAACAGTAAATGAAAGCTACCCAAATTAGGTTATATATAGCAGTTTATATTCAGGGAGTAAGATGGCTTAAGTTCTCAGGAATGACTTATCTAATTCAGATGTAAGAAGAAATAAGAAAATTGCTTACATCAGGGTGAAATTAAGCCAAACTTTTGATATATTTCCTGATACACTTGTGTGCATTGCATTTTATCACCTATCCAAAAAAAAAAAGAGAGAAAAAAACCAGTATCTAGTGGCTCATTTCATTTGCCAGTCATTCAAATGATTTCCTGCTAAGGTTTTGATATTGCCCTTTGAGAGATGTTATAAGAAATGGAGCCTCAGATGTGATTAGATCTTTGGAAAAAAATGTGCATTTCTTCCCAGTGGATCATCCCCAATTGACTAGAAAATTTATATAGAAAATAGGATCCAGCTGGGCTCTGATCTCTTTATCCTGTGTTATGTTTCAGCGCAACTAGTGCTAGGAGTGCTGTTAGGAAGAACTTGTATGTGTTATCTGAAAGACACAGGCAGCTGAAAACACAGGGGAAATGATTCTTATATATAAATGGAGCCCCTTAATACTCTATTTCTTCTTTTATTTCTTATTTGGAGCCTTGTTACTGTCGTTTCTAGCATTTTAGCTTAGCTAAGTGGTTGGCTGGACAGACTTTTCCCTCATAGTGTGTGTATATCAGCACCGCTGTTTTGTCTGAGCACTGTCTCTTAAGTATTTAGGGTATTTCAGCTTTCCCTCTGTCCCTCAGCACAGACCCTGAGAGCAACTTAGTGTCTTCAGTGTAGGTATCCACACAGCTTAGCTGGCAGGAAGTAAAAGTTATATTTAGTAACCTTACTAACATCAGTTAAGCCTTGGTGATTAGCAACATCATTCAAGCTGCAGTTGGAGGGAAGATGGCTGGGCAGTCTCAGCATCACCTTGTGTGGAAAAGCGGGGAGCTAGGGTGCATTAACAAGGAGACCCCCTTTCTCTTTTGCAAACTCTTTTGTTTCTTTTGCATATTCCCTTCCTATCCCTGTCCCAACTAAGAGAAGCAAGCATCTAACCTGAGCAGCATGGATGAAGCCTATGGTAGGGCAGTGTCTTAACTGCATGTCTACCAGCCGTGGGTGCCATTGCCTCCCAACCTGCTGTGTCTCTCAAACAGACATGGGTCTGCCATTTTACCCAAAGCACAAAAAACAAAACAGCACAAAATACTGATATTACTTCATTGTTTTTTGGTGGTTTTTGTTGTTTTTTTTCCCCATAAACAGACCTGCTGATTATATCAATGAAACTTAGGGTGATTTTTAGGAAAGGAGTTGGTATAAAGAACTGGGACATACTTAGCAGTGCTTTGTCTATAGAGGCATCCTTTGCTAGGCCAAAATCTGATGGTTCTGTTGTACTGAAGTAGGAGTGCTTGTGCAAGACTGTCTTGGTGTATGCTTTGGGTGTGCATCACTCAATTCAGTAACAGTGGCTTAAGATAAAATGTAATCTTATCAGCCTTAAATCATCCCTGTTGTTGCACAGGGAAAGATTCATTAGATCTTGAATCCAAGCCTCATGAAATGTAGTAGTTCCCTCCAAAACATTTTGTCCTATCTACTTTTAACCTGGGAGGGAGTAAAGCAGATGGAGCCAGGCTCTTCTCAGTGGTGTCCAGTAACAGAACAAGAAGCAATGGGCACACATTGAAATATAGGTAATTAATTTTAAATGTGTTATTAATGTATTGATTATAACAGGAACAGGTTGCTCAGACAGGTTTTGGAGTCTCCATCTTTGAAGATACTGAAAACCCAGCTGGACATGTCCCTGAGCAACCTGCTCTTGCTGGGCAATTAGCACCTTCATCGTAGGTCCCCTGCCCAGAGCTGGGGGACAGGACCCAGAGATCCCTTCTACCCTCAACTTTTCTGTGATCCTGTGATTTTTGGGGGAGTAATTTACTTGCATATTTGAATGTAATAATGAATACATCTATGTTAGTAAGAGGGTGAAATGATCCCATGCTTACAGTGCAAACTGAGACAAAATATGAAATGACAAAAGCCCAAGATTGAGTTCCCAGTGACTTATGGTGGTTTTATTACGATACAAAATTTTGGCCTTGGATAGGATTAATTCCATTTTTTGGTGACTGTTATTTAAATATATTTAATAAAAAGTTCTTGTAGCTTGTTCAAGTGTATAAAATATATTATGCTTGCAAATCTATTTATAGGCCTGGCTAAAAATACCAGTGCATGTATGCATGTGGGTATGTAGTGATGTTTGATATATTTGGTGACAAACTAATATACATGTCTGGAGATGAAGTGACCGTGACAGCCCAAGAATAACACTTTGCAGTGGTGATAATTATTTCCATGAAGACATCAGCTCAGTGCTCAGCAGCAATAAAGATGAAATTTATTAGGAGAAGAGTAGAGAATAAAGCAGAGGAGAACCCTGTGCAGCTGGGTAATTCTGTGGTGCTCCCAGGACTTAAATCTTGTATGCAGGTCTGGTCCTCATCTCTCAGACAGAATACTGGACAAGGTTCAGGAAGGAATGACAAAGATGATCACAATTATGGGAGGCTTCCAGGCATGGGACAGCTGAGTATGCAGGGACTCTTTAGCCTGGAAAAGAGGTACTTTAGGGGAATATAGCAGTGGGCTACAAATTCATGCATAGCACTGTAAGAGGGGGTGGGTAAGTCTTGACTCCTTGCAATTTCTGGCAGTATCAGAACTTCTGACCATCTGATACAGTGAGTAACACATTATTTCAGAGCAAACATAAGGTGATGAATGTTCATGTAGTAGGTGAGAGAAACATGGGACTCCTTGTAAGAAGATGTGGGATAGATAAGGATATTTACATAGGGGTCTGGGCAAGTACTTGAAAGAGAAGTCAAGGTATTTCTTAATAAGCAGACCACCTTGGAATCAGAACAGTTGCTGAGATAGAAATGGTTGGAGGATGGAAAAATGACAGTGGAAGGGTCTTGCCTTGTGCTGATTCTTCCAAAGGTTTATGCAGGTGAAGCAAAATCTTAGGGTGCGGGGGCCCTTGATGTGAATCACTGCAGCCTGGCAAATTGTGCTTTTGCTCAGCTTTTTAGAAGCATATACCCTCTGGAGCTTTGCAGGCTGGAGAGTATAGCAGTAATTTCACAGCTGGATGGTAGCTCCATTTCAGTGCTAAAATGCCATGGAGTTTTTGAAAGGTTGGTCTTTCTCTAGTTTCTCTATCAGATTACGAGTTACAGAGAGAGAATCAGTTGAATCCCCCCATGACATAATTTGAGTCTTCTTTCTTTGGTGAATGTAAGAACTTTTTAGATCAAGTGTAACAAATTTGCCTTAAAGCCAGGAAGGGATGTACTGATCCCTCATCTTTTCCTCTGGCATGTTCTGAAAGAGGAAAGTGCACCACTAGTGAAAAAATGATAGCTGAACCTTCCTGCATTGGCTCAAGGGGAGCTTAAAAAGCAAAGTACAGCCCTTGATGGCTAAAGGGAGCATTTGTAGAACTCAGTGCTGAAAAGATCTGCATAAATAGCATTAGCTTCAGAGTGTGTATTTATAAAGATATTTTTTTATGTTGCAGTTACGTTTTTGTGTACTTTACTATTGCACTTGGGAAGTGTTGAGCTGTGGAATGAACTCTGCTGTCATGACAGAAATAGTGTTCAACTATAGTAAGAACGTCTGAGAAAAAAAACAGCTTCTTGATTAAGACATGCAGTTCTGGTGTCCTCAACGTAAAAAGGACATGGAACTGTTGGTACAAGTCCAGAGTAGAGCCACGAGGATGATCAGGGGACTGGAGCCCCTCCCATATAAAGACAGGCTGAGAAAGTTGGGGCTGTTCAGCCTGGAGAAGAGAAGGCTGCGTGGAGACCTCATAGCAGCCCTCCAGTATCTGAAGGGGGCCTACAGGGATGCTGGGGAGGGACTATTTATTAGGGACTGTAGTGACAGGACAAGGGGTAAAGGGTTAAAACTTAAACAGGGGAAGTTTACATTGGATATAAGGGAAGATATTGTTTACTGTTAGGGTGGAGATGCACTGGAATGGGTTGCCCAGGGAGGTTCTGAATGCTCCATCCCTGGCAGTGTTGAAGATCAGGTTGGATGAAGCCTTGGGTGATATGGTTTAGTGTGAGGTATCCCTGCCCATGGCAGGGGGGTTGGAACTAGATGATCTTAAGATCCTTTCCAACCCTAACTATTCTATGATTCTACATTGGTTTTGAACTTCAGGTGTCAAGCTAATCTCCAGCTCTGCCAGGGAGTTGCTGTGTAACCTACAGAAGGATTTCTAACTCAGTACTGAGCATCAAGACTGCTTGATTTTGGTGTTGTGTCTGCTTCCCTTCTTCCCTTCATTGGCTGTCCAAGGAACCTGAGTCTGGCAGCATAGGTAATGGGCAGCCTGGGTCACTCACTGCTGTCTTGTCAAAGTTAGACATACAAAATGCAGTCTTACTGTGGTCCTCGGTATCTCTTTTCCATGTTTTGAAGCAAAGAAAATGATGCTTCTTCTTTCCCATCATTCATCTTCCAACTTTTTAAGGTTCCTTGGACAAGAATTGCCTTTTACTTTGATTCTTCATTGGCTGGTATATGGGTGCACACAAATCATGCAGTATGTGTGATTATAATGTATTTGAGGAAAGTCTAGTTAGAAATAAATATGTCTGAGCTAATTTTGACATAGTAGGTGGGACATTTTAGAGATAAGAAAGCACCTTGAGTTCCAGCAGGGAAAGGATGAGCTCATGCCAGAATCAGGGAAGGAGAAGGATTACCATCTGGTAAGCGCACAGCTAGAGAAAGAGAAGGAGCTGACCACATTTTAGGAAGCAAATGCAGGTTAAGATGGAAAGCAGAGTGTGTAGAGGCTTTCTTTGAAGAAAAGAGGACTATTCTGCAGGTTTACAGTGACTGGAAGGTTCACTGCTGACCTGTGTAATGATTATTAATTGATTTCATATTTTCTTCTCTGCTTAAATAAACTAAAATCCTGCAAAAGAAAATGTTGAACAGAAGGGTGATTACTGTTTATTCACCCAGTTAGAGAATGAAAAGACCAGTTCCCTTTCTGTTAAATCTTTTCTATTTCCCTTAAATAAATATAGATACCAAGTTTTAAATATAATTTTCAGCTTTCTGGTTTCTTACTACCTTGTAATTATTATTTGTTTTCAGTAGCTGTGAATGGTGGCTCTCATTAGTCTTTCAGGTGACTGAGCAAGGTGGAAGGAAATGGTTGTGATAAAACAGGAGAATTAAACTCCATAAAGCTTAATGTACTGGGAATCATGGAAGTTTAAGCCTGTCAAAAAGCCTGTCTCCATTATCAGCAAAATATGTAATTATTTCGGAACCTTTAACTCATCACCATTACATCACCATTGTTTTCTTTCCTCCTGTTTTAATTATATGGGGGATAGAACTGACACTTCCTTAGCTTCAGAAACTTTAGTCATTTATAAGCCACAAGTCAAACTAAAATACTGGACATTTCAGTTTTATGCCATCTTGTTGCTCATCAGTTTTATAGCCCTTAACTGGCCAAGACTTCTTAAATGCCTTTTCCTTTTACAAGTCACCAAGGAACTACTTAGGACAACATTTCTGAGTTTAGAGAGGCTCACAAGTGTCCATATAGTAGAAGACGGAGCTGAGATTTGTGTCTCAATTAATGTAGAAGTGCTACAGAGAGTTACAGAAACTTGACTGCCAAATACCCAAATTAAGTTTGACTTCTGGACAGTAGTGTTCTTCACTTTGTTGAGGCTATTCTGTTCCTTCTTTCTCTGGTTGCTTTCTAACCACATTTCTGTTTATTCTTAAGAATTTTGATTTAAAAAATAATCTATAAAAGAATAAATATCCCATAAAAACAATTACCATCAGTTTTACAGTGTTCTTAATTGAGCTGATTGTATGCAATTCAACCTGGTTTTATTAGGGGTTCAGAGTGGTCTGAGCCTGCTGTGTGAAAAGGTGGTTGGGATAACCAAATGTATAATATCTCAGACTTCAGTTATATACTGCTATGGCCTCGTAGGTACAGACCCATTGGACACGGACAGAGCAGGAATTTGATTTGTAAGACCCTTGGAATTCAGCGGAGTGTGTTTGCTGTTGTTTTCTGTAAAATATTTTGTAACAAGAAGGAGAAAGGAAAGAAGAACCCCACTTCCTGACTTTTAAAGTCAAACCTAACACAAATGCGTTTTGTGACTCATGGTATCATCTTTGAAGTGCTAAAGCAGTAAGAACTTCAGGGACGTCATAGCTTCAAAAAACAAGTGCTCCCTGTGTGATAGTGTTTCTATCTACAGCATATGAATATTAATGTGTTTTAATTCATAGGGACCTTCTATACAAATTGCTTTGAGACCCCCAGGTATTAAAATATGATCATAAAATTTTCCTTTGTCTCTCTTTCCACTGCTCTAATGGTTTATCCTGGAAAAAAGGAAACTTGAATTGTGTAACCAGTTTGAATGGGCTTCAGACCGTACAGCCAGGAATGGCTCACATTTTTTCTGGCATTACTGTTTATTCACCATACTGAGCACAGCCCCATTCTGCTTGAGAACAATGACATGCATCTAACTGTTTCAAAGAGAAAATCTTCCTTCAAATGCATCATTCTGTCCTTGCAAATTGCTAACTGGATTTTCATAACAGGTATTATAAAGATGTTAGTGGGACTTTATGTAGAGATTCCAGTGGCTGACTTGCGAATATGTTGAGCTGGGAGGAGGAGGAAGAGCAAAGGGTAGAAAAGAGGGGAGAAGAATCAGATGTGAGACAGGGAAGAGAGGTATATGCAAGAGGACAGATTAAATTTATAAAGCTTTCAATGGCAAACTCTTCTGCCTTATAGTCTACAACCTTTCTGATTTAGGAGGACAGGGCATAAGATTGCATTATTACATCTAGCCCCTAATCCTCACTGGTAACTGTGCTGCACATTTACCTAAACATGCACAGCCCAGTGGGACTGCCTCACTTTAACTGACTTATCACTAAACAAGGATTTTGAAGACACTGTACACCCAAAATGAAAGCCAGGGGGAAGTGGAGACACTCAGCATGTTGAAAAGACAAGTTTGAACATAAGATAAGATGTAATTGTGTAGCCATTCCTGATGTCTGTGAGGACTTTGCCCTGTGAGTGGGCTTATGGGAAAGTCGGTGAGATGACATCTGCAGTGTTAATTCAGCAGTGACAAAACAATCAATGGCATAATAATGATATCAGAACAGTGATTATCTAGTACAGACTTAAAGTAATACAAATTGCATGGATAGAATGAAGGGGAGATACTTGTAGATTTTTGGAAGTAAGCCTTTTAAAACTTGGTTAAATAAATGCTATGCATGTTTTGTTAAAAAAACAGACCAACACGTAGACAAAAGCATCACATTTAGGTACTAAACCATAAGAAGTGATGGAAAAGACTGGATTTTGGGAGATGTCTAAGATAATGCAAGTACTGAATGGTACTGTTTATCAACTGTTTGGTTTGGTACTATTCATCAACTAGTGAATGCAAGTGAAAATAATGTAAAAATGCTCTAATTATGAGTTTCATCAGCTCTCAAATTTTTCATTTGTTGTCGTAGCATGGACTAGAAGAAAATCGTAGTTTTTTTTAAAGATCCCCCCCTTAGAGGTGTCGTGATTTTTTTCTTGCTTCACTTGTCAAGAATCAGGCTTCTGATATTCACTTTTGTAAGAGCACCAGAAGTACTTCTGTTCTGTCAGTAGCTGCCAAAGTTCTCATAACCCCCCTCATCATCTTGCTGCACAGTCGTTAAAGACAGCAGTGTCATGGGCACCAGTGTGACTTCTGTACTGCACCCATGTATGGGTAATATGAGAATACTATAGACCTGAAGGGTTAAGTGTGTATGTAATGGTCATTTGGGACAAATTAATCCTAGAGGCTTCTGTTCAGGATGTATAGGCTGTGGAGGCTGCATGTGCTCCAGGAAGTTGTAGGTTGTGTTTGAGATGAGATGGAACACTACCATATAGCGTAGGTGTTGCCATGGTGTCCTGGTTTTGGCTGGGATAGAGTTAATTTTCTTCTTGGTAGCTGGTACAGTGCTGTGTTTAGGATTTAGTAGGGGAATAATGTTGATAACACACTGATGTTTTTAGTTGTTGGTGAGCAGTGCTTACACTAAATCAAGGACTTGTCAGCTTCTCATGCCCTGCCAGTGAGTAGCCTGGGGCACAAGGAGTTGAGATGGGACACAGCTGGGACAGCTGGTCCTAACTAAGCCAAGGGATATTCCATACCATGTGGCATCATGCTCAGTAAAAGCTGGCCGAGGGCCACTGCTTGGGAATTGGCTGCGCATTGGACTGTAAGAGGTGAGCAACTGCGTTGTTCATCACTTGTTTTGTATAATCTAATATTATTATTATTACCACTCTTATTATTTTCTTCCTTCTCTGTCCTAATAAACTGTCTTTATCTCAACCCAGGAGTTTTTGCACTTCTACCCTTCTAATCCCCTTTCCCATCCTGCTGTGGAGTAGGGGCAGTGAGCGAGCAGCCCTGTGGTGCTTAGCTGCTGGCTGGGGTTAAACCATGACACATGGAAAAATGAGTAAAGTCGTATGGTGAAAAGAAAATACATCTGCCTGGGAAATTTGCCATAGTGTGGGGGAAAAAAATCAAAGTTGACTTTAAGTGAAACAAGATCCAGTAGGGAAGATGTTTAGGCCAATTTCAGATGCTGTAACTTGGCTGCTTTCACTCCACTACTGGCCAGCCCTGTCACATTACTATTCAAAACATTTTCAAGATTGTGGCTTGTTGAATTGGGTCCTGGAGTGCAGCCAGGTGGTCTGGATCAATGGGAAAGGGCAGCAGTACAAGAAAAAGAGTCATGGAATATGGGAATAGAGATGGAATACGGCCCGTTGCCTGGGTGCCGTCCATCTTGGGCAGAACAATGGAGTGGGAATACCTGCTCCTTCACTAAGATGTGTTTTGTCTCTCCTAGAGAGTCACAAGTGCTTTGCAAGGTCTGCCAAACAACCCTCACTCACTTTACGTGTAATGGGGTGTTGTACACTGTTGACCTAAGAGGAGCATGTCTCCCCAGGCTTTGCATTGCTCTTGCACCTAGTTATAAACCCTCAAAATAAATAAATCAGAGCACCCCAAAGACAAATCCTTAACCATGATGCTTTGCACTGTGTTCTGGAGGTCAAAACCCTCCAGTGCTGTCGTTTAGTGTTTGCCAGTGAAAACTTCTCACTCCTGTACCAGGCACACGCAAAGGCTCTTCTTCATACAAAGCCTTATTAAAAAGGGTTCCTAGAAATGTGCCAGGAGCTTAAGTTATATTGGGAGATTCCTGAGGCTGGGGTGGAATTTGATGTGGTTGTTCTGAAACATACACAGTTGGTCATTTTGCACCAGTGAAAACTTCCTGAAGCCTTGCAGTTCTTGTCCAGTGTGTTTTGAAGATCATAGCATATCATTAAGGATACAGGGCATGCCCACATACACCATATTGCCATGTACCAGGGGACTGAGGAAAAAGGCAAATCTCTTCATCTTCCTAAAAATCCAACAGGAGGTCAAGAAGTAGCTGTAATGGCAAGCTCTATGTCAAGACAATGAGCAGAGTGTTCCCTGAAAATGCTCCTTGAGTTTCACTTCCATCTTTACATCATTGCTGTTCTTGTTGGCCACATCCAATTGCTGTCCTAGCTAGGTACAGGGAAAGCTAAGTTTCACTTTGAAGATGCAGTAAGAAATTTGGAGGTACAACCTCCAAAAATTTGCTCAGAATTGATTTGAAGAGGTGTAGAAATAAAGGAACAAACTAAGTACCAGCCCTTGTTTCTTCACTGGCAGATCCTGGTACCTCTCTGAGATGTTTGCAATACATCTTAGCCAGCTGATGAAAGACTAGATTACACCGAGACTATTGACCTTTAAAACTGAGCCCTTAACAGGAGAGTTTTTCTTCTGAATTTAACATGCTTTCATCAAAGTGTTATTAAGTATGGGTTTCATTTTAGAGGTTACATGAATTGTATCCAATTTAATGGAGTTTGGTTATGATGACATAACAGTAAATAAAACTGGATGGTAAGAAAGCTATCATATACAAACCTGTAAGAAGTAAGAAAGCTGCTATGATTCCTTTTTTGAGATGGGAGGTTCATATTTTTTTCTCCACTGATTTTCTATCCCTTGATATCCTTATCTGTAAACCCAGTGTTAGAAGATAGTTTGAGATACATAGGGATATAAGGGGAGGAGGACTGCACTTATCCTCAGGTTCAGTTCCCAGAATGAAGAGCTTACATGGAAGAGATAGTTGATTTGGAGAACCCCGCAGTACAGCTACTACAAACAACACAGGCCACAAGCTGTCATTTAGCAAATGATGGATAAAACCTGTTGCTGAAGACTTTAAGCCACTGTTATAAGGTACTGCAGGAAGAGTAGGGGATGCAAAGGTGGGAAGAGCATCACCAGTGCCTTGGGTTTCTGTGCCACTGAAGGACTGGTTAAATAAAAGTTGCAAGTGATGGAAGGAAAGAAGGAAACAAAGCACATTCCCATGCTATAGAGAGCTATGGGGTGTGCTGAAGGGATTTGACCTGGGTAGGAAATACCTTTCTATCTGTAAATCAAGTGAGTTTTGAGGAGGTTCCCATCTTCCAGGAACTGGGAAATTGGTATTGATAGAAGCTCCTATAGATCCTGGTCCATTCTTGGTGGCTCCTCCTTTCTGTTCAGACTAAGCTCTTCAAGGCAGGGACTTTTTATGGCTGTCTGTATATGATATCCAGAAGACCTGTACACAGGTCTCAGAAATTTGTAAGCATTACTGGAATTCAATATTGGATAAAAAAAGACATTTAAAAATATTACTAAAAAGTTTTACTGGAAACAGTGATTTCTGGTCTTAGCAGCAGTTTTGTATGAATATATAGATTTTATTCCCTATAGCCTTGTCCTCTGGTAAATATTGCTGGAGAAGAGAGTTCACTGATATTGATGCTTGCTTACATGTGGCCTGTGCTTAGAATGCAGAGTCACAGTCTGGGTTTGTTGTTTTGTTTTTTTCTTTTCTTCTTTTTTATTTTTCTTTGTCCTGACAGAAAGATTTCGGGATTTACTGCTCCTACATTCCAATCAAGATACAGAGATTCTGCCCATCTTTCAGCAGAGGCGCTATCCTAAGTAAGTAAGATTGTCTTCTTGGGAGAAATACATTCTTTATCTATTTGTGGCAAGGGAGACTGAAGCATTTATAGCACTGTACATGCTTTTGGTGTGAAGTCCTACAGCAGAGCTGTCAGGGAGCAGCCACACTTGCACTGAGCTTTGCAGTCTTTCAGTGGTGTCAGGGAGAAGCAGACGTGCTTTGCAAGTGTGCCCAGCTGTCAGCAGGGAGGTGGTGGTGGCAGAGTGCAGACATTAGGTTGCCTGGATCAGTGTCTGGTGGAGCTTTGTTTCACTTGGCACTGTGTTGACATAGGCAGATGTTTTGTCAGGCTAATCCCCACACTTGTCTTGTGGGATTCCATCATTTAGGGTGACAGATTCCCGTGGGTTTTAAAAGGCTCCCCTTTGGAAGCTTGCAAGGACTAGAAAACATTTTTTTTCTGCCCTTCTTAGGGATATAGATACAGGCAAACCAAAAGAGGAGTGTTTTGTGTTTAGGAGGTCTTGCATATATAGAGTATCCTGGACAAAACCTCTTATTCTCCAAAGTGACATACCTGAATGAAACAATGAATGCTCCTTGTTATATTAGTTCGAAAAAACAGATACTTTCAGTTAAGTCCTGAGAAGAGGCAGTGAAGGGGGGAGAAGGTGAAGATGACAAAGAACTGGTCCTCACATTAACTGTGACCAGAGTGAGCAATGAAAGAAGGATAGTGCAGGATGGACAGAGGGAGGAGAATGAAGAATGAAAGTCTGGCGCTAAGCCAGCAGTGATAATGGAAATAAGCAATGTTATTTATTTTAGTGATTATTTCCTGAAATACATAGGAAGGCGGTGGAGCTAAGTGTTAAATACAGCTCTTAAAGTCTGATGAGTTTTCTGAAGAGAAGGTAACAAATAGAGGGGCTGAGTGCTGAAAAGCAGTCACCTCCTCACTGTGAATTCTTGAAAATAAAAGCAGTCAAGGATGAAATCCTAATTCTTAAAATGGTGAAATTATTCACTGACAAAATTTCAAAGGGGAGATAGGATTTTCCTGGATAGATCCCCCTGAATTTATTGTTTGCATTATCCATTGCCACTGTTTTACTGGAACGCTGTGAATGTATGATATATGAAACTATGGGGGACACCTGGGTGGATGGACTGGTCTACTTGTTTCACTAGTTCTTCTATTAAATATTATTTTTCTCCTCACCCTTCAGAGCACTGAAACAGTTATTTTTCCATGGCAGCAGAACACTTTGCTTGGTTTAGATGTTTTCATTTATGGTATGGACACTGTCAAACTGGTCTGAGAAACTAGTTTATCACCCTTCCTCAAAGAACAGACTTATTTCTATATAAATCATTTCTGAGGTGTCTGACTTTCCATTTCTTTACATTCAATTTATTACTAGCATTCTTGGCAAGTACAGCCTACTAGCAATATTATGCATTGTCAGATTCGTAGGTGACTGAGTGCCTGTTGCCCTCTGTTCAATGGATTCTTCAGGCCTTTGACGACCATACAAAAATAGCATATATTGTGGAGCTCTACTCCTATTAGAAGTTACAGTGGCCTTGCATCCCAAAACAGTACATGTTTTCAGACACATTACTTGGTGAGATTGACTGATTCCTCTAATACACAGAATCAGCCAAACTTTGGCACCTAACTGAAAGAGAAGTTTGCATATCTTCTAAAAGCAATAGATTTCTGTTCATAGCATCACTGATTGGTGCAAATTTGCTTGCTTGTTACAGAAATGTAGCATGTGTTATAATTCACTCAGAAGCAGGCTGAAGACTCTTGACATGTCCTAGGTTCTCTAGGGGTTGTCTTTCAAGTGAAATATTTGTGTTCAGCAAGGCAGAAAACCTGCTCATCTTCATAATATATTTTGTCTTACTCCCATGTCAGTTTTTGTCCCTTCCCTATGCTCATTTTCATTGGAAGGTCACTTAACAGAAATGAAGGTAATGAACAGACAGATCTTATAAATCAGTGTCCCTTCATTGATGTCATCTGAGCAGTGGTCGATTGTACTACATGAGGACCTGAGAAGTAAGGCTGTTTTAATAAGACATTGTCATGGAGAACAAGGTGGAACTTGTAATGCTTAAAGAAATGCTAAGAATATGGAAGATAAAAAATAGAAGTTTTAGTAATGACTTAGCTCAATAGGTTGACTAAGCAGGGCTTAGTAAGTAGAAAAGACAGAAGTTTGCATATATTTAAGACATGTCCAAAGGAAGGAGATTGGATAGGAAGATATTCTGCATTTCTCAGGATATTCAGAGTCATAGTAATAAATATTAAAGGCTAAACGAGCAAACTATAATCCATCAATTTTTGAAAGAAATAGAAACCTTGATGTTCTGGCCTGTTCTTGTACATTTATTATATTACAACCTGAACTCTTTCCCAGGGAACAGGAGGATAATATTGAGGATGTGATTGTTCTCAGAGATGATGTCTGAGCACTGGAATAGCTGGAAGAAGTTTTCTAGAATGTGCATGCATGTTGCTCTGGTTTTGCTGGGGTAAATGAGTCAAATAAATATGCTTTTTACTCCTGATTTATGAAGGGAGAAATGCAGGGTCTTTTATGTGTTTGCCTGGGTTTAATCTGCTGGTCTTGGCTTAGCCAAGGAGCAAATACCAACTCTGGCACATGGAGGAGGTTACAGAGAGCCGAGCTTTACAAAGACTAAGGTTTGTAAAGCTACATGACACATCACCTTGAATTCTTTAACTTAGTACTGTGTGTCCACAAATAGTGTAGCATCATGAGCATCATCTTTCCTTGTGGCCTGTGGACTGAGATGCTGTCCTATGCACATTGGTACAGCATCCAGCCAGCCAGCCCAACCTGCAGTATACATCCTCTAACTTTTCTTTACAAGGCTGCAGAGCAGATGGAGCTTGGTTTTTCTCACACTTCACTCAAGCACAACATAGCTGTGTCATGGAAAACTTACAGTTATTGGGGAAGAAATACAGAATTATGTTCTCCTGTAAATGCCTATACTAGTTTCATCATGAAACATATTACACTTCATATAGTTACAGGTTACTGAACTAGCAAAACCAGTCTAATCCAGGCAGGTAATTTTGATACCTCAAGTGACTGTCAGAAGATGAAATGCATGGTTCAGAAACCAAATGTCACTAGATCGCCTCATCCACCTCATTAGGAAACTCACCCCTCCACAGAGAGAAATGCTGTAAGGAGAAAATCTGTCTGCTAGCTGACATGAAGCCATCACCATGTCCATGAGGATTTGCATTCCTGAAACTAAGAATAAACCTGCAGCTGTGGGCAGCCAGATGGGTTGGGGCACATAGCTGCCTCCAAGTGTATGTGTGTGGGAAGAGCCTCTGCATGTGAACCAAATCACAGACAGATTTGTCCCTTCTCTCCCTCTTTCCATGAGTGTGCTGAAGTCACTGAGATGAGTTACCCCAACACAACCAGGCCCATCAACAAACTGAACTTGTTGCAGTGAGTCTTATCCCAACTCATTACTTTGACAATGTTCATTGTAGCTCCTGTATCTCATAAAAAGCACTTCAAGATTTCACTCATAGCACATTTCTGCAGGAGCTCTTCTCATGCTGGTGTCAAGCTTGTGCTTTCCTTGGTTGCCTACTTCATTGATGACATTCCTGATGGATATGACATTTATTGTATCCATCATATATATGGTATTTTATCACATGGATTCACCCATAAAATACAGTAACTACTGAAGTGCTGACACAGGCTACAGAGGATTGCTCCTAAAGAAGACACTATTATAGTCATTAATTGGGCTTGAGGGTCCAGCACATGACGGGATGATTGGTGTTAGAAGCAGGGGCACAGATTGCTCCATCCCACCAAAGCTGTTCTGATCTTTTCCTGCTGACTCCACTCCACTCCTGACTTCCCGTTCTGTGTTCACAAGGGAAGGATGCGCAATTGCCTTGTAACACCAGAGAAGTGTCTTTTGGGCCTGATAATGTCAAAAAATAAAATTAAATAGAAATTATAAAAAAAGAAAAAGGAAATAACGGAAGTGATAAAAGAAGTGAGAAATTAGGTTGGTGGGTGAAAAAGGCAGGAGGGAGGCTGACACTGCACAAAACAGCACTTGAGAGGGATGTGCCAGAAATGCTGCTGGCGTTACAGCTTTTTAGCAAATTTCTCTGTATACAAGTGACTTGACAGTTCAGCTGTACTTTCTATTTTCATGATATTAATGAAATCCTCAAATACACATGTGGGTTTCTTAAAGGGATTATTTGCTTCTTTTTTTCCCCCCTTCAGAAATATTTTCAGTCTTCATTCTTATCTTCTGTGGGTTTTGGTGGAAAAGTTCTTGGATGATTCACAGATTTTAAGAACAGAAGGAGCTGTTATGTTCCGGCTAATTTGAGTCCCTTCTTAACATAAGCCGTAGAGCATTACCGATAATCCCTGCAGCAAGCTTCTGGTTCACGCGGAGCATGAATTTAGAAAGACATCCAGTCTTTAAATTGAGATGTTAAAAACTGGAATATTCACAAGCCTTTGGATCAGCTTGTTCCACTTGTCGATTACTTCACATATGTATGACATTAATTTCTTTAACTTCAGTTTCCAGTCTCTGCCATCTCACTGTACCATTTGCTGCTAGACAAGAAAGCCCTGTACCATCTGAAATGACATATCCGTGCAAGAGTCTGGAGGTGATTTAAAAACTTAGACAAATAATTAGAAGTTTTTTGCAGGGTAAGGTTTACATAAAAAGTGTCTCTCAAATCATTTGGGGTTTTGTTTTTTAAAACCTTTTCAAAGTTTTATTTTTAGTTTTACTTTTTATTTTTATTTTTTAAGCATGGTCAGGAATTACAAAAGTGTTTTCGTTTCTCTTTCCATAATGAACATATAGAGAAATAACAGCACTTATTTGTTGTCAAATAGAAAGACAATGTAAACTGAGTACTTTATTATTTTTTGATGGAGTGATAAGGTGTTGAATTTGGGAGAAAAAAAGATGAACTTAGAGCCTCGCAGGTATAATGAAATAACAGAGTATTCCAAATACATTTACTTTCCACCACTCATAAACTACAAACCTTTCTTTGGCATATATTCTTAGTAAATTAAGGTAGACTTCTGTATGCACAAAAATACCATTTTCATGTCACAAAGTAGAAAAAAAGCAGGATCTTGATTTATCAATATATATGTATCTTCAATTACATATTTTGAAGGTCATCTTTGGAAAGCTGTTGAAAGTTTCAGCTCAAACAAGGCCAAATGGTGTTACTCAATTCTCATCATGGAGTAGTCTAGACAAATAGGCGGCAGAAAGTTAGTGCCTTAAACCATTGTGCCATCTGGTTCCCAATTGCTACTCATTTTAATGATAATGGATCTGTAAGGGATCTGTGCCAGCCTACTACAGCTTGAGATCCGAGCCAAGAAACTGATAATATTACATAAATAATACCCCAGGAATAAAACTTGCGTCTTATTTGTAACTGTCTTGAGAACATTTTTCTTTTTGGAGGAAAATAATTTGTGTCTAACTAGAGAAAGTAGTGAGTTATGGCTTCTGGAAATGATGGTGCTCAGACAGTGCCTTCCCCCTGAAATTCAGATTTAAACATGCACGAGAGCAGCTAGCAGGATCATGGCCTAGAAACCCGGTTTAGTTTGCATTAGAAACAAAGGCAACATCTTCCTTGGTGTCCAACAAGGGGAAAAACAATGACCTATGTTTTCATCACTCAGTCTTCATTGTAAAGGCAAAGCAGTGTTTAATCTTAAGAGGTGAACTTTCACAGAGTGAATTTAGTATAAAAGGCTTTCTGTGAAGTGCTTTACAAAAGATGTTCTCTTGTTATTGAGGAGAAAGTGTGGCAGGGGACTCTGATGTGAGTTACCAGTGTCACCCAGGAGCAATTCTCCTGGGGATGAGGCCAGAAATAGAAATCAGGTCTTCCATAGTCCTTTCAGTTGCATGCAACTGGCTCTCTCATCTAAAATAACATCTATCCTGTTTTCTACTGCAAAAACACGTGGCCTGCCCATATTGCTGAAATCAGATGGGAAAGTGCCAAGTGAAGGAGTCTTTCAGAAATGCCCACACAAGCACTTTAAATGCTTTGTGTAGCATTGTACATTAAGCATGAAAATTACTGGTTTTGAAGCGCTCCAAGATTAATTTCAAAATGCAGGCTACAAGCTAACCATCTCACCAGCAGCACTGAGCCATCACATTTATTTTTTAATGGGACTTACAGTGAGCATAGAATAGTTTGGGTTGGAAGGTACCGTCCAGTTCCAACCCCCTGCCATGGGCAGGGACACCTTCCACTAGACCACATTGCTCAAGGCTTTGGCAAGCCTAGCCTTGAACACTGCCGAGGGATGGAGCAGCCACAGCTTCCTTGGGCAGCCTGTTCCAGTGCCTCACCATCCTAACAGGGAAGAATTTCTTCCTTATATCTAATCTGAATCTCCCCTATTTAAGTTTTAATCCATTACCTCTTCTATTGCTACAGTCCCTGATGAATAGTCCCTCTTCAGCAAACTTGTAGGCTCCTTTCAGATACTGGAAGGCTGCTCTGAGGTCTCCACGCAGCCTTCTCTTCTCCAGGCTGAACAGCCCCAACTTTCTCAGCCTGTCTTCATGTGGGAGGTGCTCCAGTCCCCTGATCATCCTTGTGGTAATATGGGGTTATCTTGATGAGTTTCCAGACCAGTGCAGGTTTGAGCTCCATGAAAACCTCCTGTCATTTTCTTGTCAAGTGGGATTTCTACTAAATGTGGTAAAAATACAACAGTGGCGATGGGGTAAAGGCTGGTAGCTGTTTATAAAAAACAGCAATCATGTTATAGGAGTAATCATGTCACTAAGAAGGCAAATATTTGATCTAGATTTTGGTGAAATCATAATGGAAATGGAAAAAGGACATAATTCATACTGTGTACTACATGTTTGAGCTAAGATCCTACAGAGACTCATGTGGACACATCCATGTAATATCAAACAAGATCAAGTCATTATCTTGAAATATTTAGGACTACACATTAAACTCTAATGTGAGCATCGATTCCTGGAGAGAGGGGCTATATTTGTTTAGCTTATCAGTTCCCCAGTAACTTCTAGTACAAAATAGATAGTTCCGTTTTCAAAGGCCGTAATTCAGGTCCTGACATCACAGAGTGATTCAGTCCCCTTAAAATCAGTGGGAATTTTGTTGCTAACTTCAACAAATCTCAGACCTGGAATCTAAGAATCTTTGAAGGAAGTACAAATCTTTCATATGTAGAGAAATGTGGGGGAAAAACTATATCCTCTGAGAGATCTGTGCAGAAATATACAAGCAAAATAGAAGTTTCATGTGCACAGATATTCTCTTTTAAGTACCAAGCAGTCTAGAATGCAAGTTTAACTTAGGTCTGTTTATCATAGCATAGTTGTGGCTCATTAGCAGTCATAAACTGTTTTATGCAAAACATTGCAATGCTCCCAATTGAGGAGGGGAAAGGGCTGACTGAAAATAAAAGGCAGCTAAAACTTTCAAAATAGTTGGGAGATGAAATCATTGCTTTCTTCAAAGTGAGTGGTGAAAGACAAAACATTACAGCTGTTCTTCATTGGTTTTGGGAGCATAGGCATGATTCTTGATAATGCTGGTTGATTTAATTGGTATATACCTGCCTGCCGCTGAGCAGCAGTGTAAGGCTTTGGGGAATTATCTGCCACGTGTCTTGAAGGATGTTTTTTTAGGCAGCTCAAACAGAAGTTATAGTAGTTTGATGCAGAAATCATTAGTGAGGCTCTTTGATTCATTATGCAACAGTTACATTGATCCCATCTGCCTTTACATCCAGCTTTATCATAGTCTTTAATAAATATTGCTTTTATTAGTTTAAAAATTAATTTCACAATTAACATGGTTACAGAAATCCAAGAACCAAATTCTTGAAAAACAAGTGCTAAAGAGTTGTGGTTGTTGACAGTAGTGAGTTTCTCCTCGACTGTATGGATAAAAGGGAACAGCATCTTTCATTCACTCCCATACACCTACCTGTACATTTTTGGCCCCATGCTTTCAGTGAGGGATCCTGGACGGTGTTTTCTTTTGTAGAGCCTGTTAAAGGCGAAAGCATCTTCTGTTGGTGTTCTGTTAGTCTTACTGCAAAGGGAGAACTATTTTGGCTATAATAATAGGGAAAGTGGACAATATTGTGCCCCTAAATATATGTAAGAAATGGGAGGGAAAAAGGATTTGCCTACCATGTTATCCTTTGTATTTCATATAAGACATAAACAAAACCTGTATTTCCTGGTCTCTAAGGAGGCCAGAAATTGAGCAACACTCATTGCTGTTCTGGCCCTTCCCCAGCAGGGTTTGAAGAACCAAGTAAACTTGTTCTTTAAGCATCTCAGCAGCACCACAAGTCATTCTTCATGTTCTTTAATACTGCTGCCAACAGTGTACACTGCTTCTTCCTCTGCGGTAGCAGAGCAAGTGTATGCTCTGTGTAAGAGCACAAGCTTTAACGCTGAAAGAGACGGTTATGATATTCTAGTTTGCATAAAATGAGCAAGGGTGGCTTGTTCTTATCAAGACATGAGCCTAGATTTCAGTTTTAGCAACTGGAATCTTCAGTTCTGAGTGCCAGGCTCTTTAGTATATGTGAGGGAGAAGCTTCACATTTATTTTTTCATGCAACACATTGGATTTCAAGCTCTTGTTGATAAATAGGGACAGCAAGGGGCCCACAATGATCTAATAGCTGTCTACTATGTCTTCTGAGAAATGGGTAGGAGATCTCAGCTGTGGGATGCTAACTGAACCACTCAGAATTGAGCATCCATCCCCAAGTAATTATGTATGTCAGCCCCATGTCATGGAGGAACATGCCTCAACAGCTGGTCTAAAGCTTTACTCTGAAGTCTTAAAAACTGGCAGCAGTAGAAAATCCATCTCATCCTATAGTATGTGTGTTATTCCAGATATTAATGATCCTCAGTCATAGGGACAGAAGTTGGTGCTGGGAAGTTGTGCTCAGTAGGCCAAGCTAGCCTCAAGGAAAGATCCTCTACAGCCATGTCAAGTGGTTTGTAAGAATCACAAGTACTTTTGAACATCCAGACAGCTAGCAGCTGGAAAACATTGTTAGCAGCTGCAGAATAGCAACAGCCCATGGTATTAGCTGCCAAATCCTTTCTGCGTGTTGCCTAATCAGCTAGCTGAGCCTGTTCATGAGCTGAATTGGAGACTAAAGTAGATAAGCCCTGACTCAAAAGCTGTTTGAATAGAAGATATGTACTGAGTTGTTGGATGGTGAAGATAAATTGGGCAATATTCAGAGTTCCTGGTGGTTGCTTTTTAATAGAAGAATTTTTTGGGCTACAGATTAGTCAGAAAATTACCAGTCTAAGCATCTGCACCTAAAGTGAGGCATTACATGTGTTTAGTAACTAGCAATGCTTTTCTTTGCTATCAGGAACATAGTGACAATTTTCTTTGCCCAAAGCAATGAGAGAAGCTGTGTTACAGGCAACAGCCAGAAAGAAAAGACACTAAAATAATTTGCTTTAGAGCTTAATAGCTTTCATATAACACTTTGCTTTATGACTTAATTATCTGTTGCTGTCAAGGTATCTTTGTAGTACAAGATTTAAATGAAGTTTGTGTGTGGTTGGAAATCATTTAAAACCAAACTCTGCAATGAACTTCATTCTTCTGAGACCTTGTGTAAGGCAAAATAGCTGCAGACTCCAAAAAGCCACATGGGAGCAGGGTCAGTCTTCCTACCCCAAATCCATTTCACCTGTACAGTAACCTAGTTCTACAACCTATACAGCTGTCAGTGTGTTCTCTGTATTCTGTCTGGTTCCAAACAGTACTCAAAAGTGTCTAACAAAAACTTGATCAATTCTGAGGACTGATATCTTGCTTTCTTCTGTGTGGTGCATTGTGATGTTACCTAAAGAAATTACAGCTTTGTATTTCCCTTCACTGTATACCTTGTCTTTAAGGCTTAAAATAGGTTTTTTTGCTAGATTGTTGTTGGTGATCTCTAATGCTGCAATGTTTAAGGTATAATTACTTCCTCTTTTAGACAAATCACCAACACATTAAATTTCTTTATTATATTGATTTTCTTCTTCTAAACAAATACTGAAGGTCTTAAAATAGATTAAATTCTCCTTTTTTCATGGATAGCAGAAGCAGGCATTTGTTTCCAGTGTTTTCTCCAAAGCAAAGGTATTTGCATCCCCTCTCAAAAGACTTTGAAAGCTATTTGTAGCCATACTTTTTATTTCTGCCATACTTTTTATGTTAGGGAAAATTGAGCAATGGAAGTGGTCAGTGACAATTTATCCATCACATGGTACTATTACTACCAGAGCAAGGGCAAAGCAGAACTGGTTGCAGAACTGGGCCACACATTTTGTTATGCTTCATCCCCAGATATGTTTTCCATATGGATGAAGCAAGTCATGTAGATGTAACATTATCTTGTGAAGGAGTCATAGACATGATGTACTGGGCATTTGGGCACTATGAAGATGAAACTCTATGATCTTTATAATATACAAGAATATCTCCTGCCACTGCAGTTTTCAAGGGAAGCAGTTCCAGGGTTTCAAATGAACACTGCATCACTTTGAAGTGTGTTGGAGAGATCCCACTCACTTTGTTGAAATCTAGGAAATTGGCACTTCGTTCAAGCTGGTGTAAGATAAAATCTGGTAGAGTTATGAAATGATCTCAGGCTTTCCATAATTTTTTAGTATAAGCTGCAAGAAAGTCTAGAAAGTACCAAAATCCATGAGTTAGGGTGAAGCAGTAGGCAATTCAGTGGTTGTGTCAGTGTTTCTGAGTGAGAAGGGGAAGAGCTGCTGTTGTGAAGGATGACAGATGATCTGAGCAGTGTAAAAGTCACTGGTTACATGTTTCAGCTCTGTCCAAGTGAAACGCTATGCTGCTTTCCATCCAGAAAGAGCAGGGTCTGTGTGAAGGACAGTCATTACGTGCTAGCCTCTCTGTTGGCGTTGTTTTGCTTCAATGAGGTGGCATGAAGTTTTACTTCATGTGTCAGCCCTAACGTATGTCAAACTTGCTGGTGAACTGAAGAAAAGACTCTTTAAGAAAAGTTTGATTTCTGAACAGCTTGGAAGGCAACATGGATGCTGAATATTGTGTGGTCTGAGCAGGATGGTGAAGGGAAGAGGGCAAGGAGAACAGGAAGGAAGAAAAGATAGATGTAGCTTTCTGTTTTGCGCACAGTCCACACACTACATGGAGAAAGATACCTTAATTCAAGAGAACAGTTTTACCTATAGGATCAGTAGAGCAGTATATAAGGAGCTTGTTCAGCTGCACAGGGCTCTGACTGTAGAAGAGCCCAAGGGCTCTTCTGTGGCAGGTAAGTGATACTGGTATTGATGAACAACTTGAGCTCCGTCTTGTGTAGGGAAAGGGGGATTAGGAATTTCTTGCTAATTTGTTTGCAGATTGCTGTGTCCCCAGGAGAAAACAGGCTGTGAGTTTGGAGTCTCCAAGGCTTCTTTCAACCATGATGCCATTAGCATGCACTCGAGCATCTAATTCCTATCCCTGAGTGCAGCATAAGGGCTGTTTCCTGGGGCTCAGCCCCTGCTTCCCTCTTTTAGAGTCAGCACAGGCAGCACTTCTGAGATAAGGAACTTTTCCAGCTCTCACTGTGCCATCTGCAGCAATGTTTTGCTTTTTGAATGCATTTTCTCATGTGTCTGCGTGCATTTTGCCTTCACATTATTAGGTGGCAGATACTGTCTGTGTAGTGGTTAATGGTTGATGGTTAACTTCTTGTTTTCTTGGTGTAAATTTGCACTACAATTAAGGAACCCACTGTAAGGGGTTGCAAACAGCAGTTGCTGAAATTTGAGCTGGCTCTCTCAAGTCATTTGATAGCAAAATAGAGCAGGTTGGCTGCAAGCAACAACAAAGAGCATCACTGGAGCTTAAGAAATCCATTTATCTCTGCATTGGCTATGCCAGCTGTACATGATCAGATGAACTCCCCTCACTGAATTAGCTTTGATGGCAGTTATTTGGCCCTTCATTCGGATTCTGGCACCAGTCAATAGCATCTGCACCTTGTGGAAATGTTTTGGCAATTAAAAGCCAATTAAATTTGGCTCATTCCCCTGTTCCATCCTTCTTATGACATCCAAGGAAGAAGCCTCATGACTGAAATATTTAGCATCTATGTAGAAAACAAAAATGGTGTCTTGATTTTTAAGAGTCTGGGGTCTGATCTTCTCTGCTCTGAAGGCCCCTTGACGAATGAATGTTTAAGGGATATTGCACCATAAAACTTGTTCACAGGAAAAAAAAAACACAACAAAGTGCTTCAAGTCATGTACGGTTTTGTTATCATTGGGTCACTGGTGGTAAATAAAAACCTTGTGCACTCAAGCATTTTGACACTGTTGAGTAAAGTTAACCAAACTAATGAAATAAGATTAAAAAGTAACAGGGCTGGTGCCTTTGCTCACAGCCATCTTTACCCTTTCTTTCATTTGCCTTGGCAAACCTTGATGAGGTTTATGACCGCCATTATAGATATATCTATGGGCCTCACAGACTTATAATGAGGTCATTGCTGCAATGCTCTTCTCTGAGAAATACAGCTATTCCTAACAGGTAGATGCTGTCACACCATGTCAAACTCACTTGCCCAAATACTCCTAAGGAAGGTGTGGCAGAGAGCAGGCTGGATCCTAACACAGCACCCAAGCTGCTGCATTAATCCTGCCTCTTTGTAAAGTTCTTACCCAAGGGGGAAAGTATCTTTTGATTAGGGACCTTTGGGCACTTCCACAATAGGTGTAGCTGTATTATAGAAACATGTGGTGGTGGCTTAGCAAATGGTGGATGTTTGCAACCATTAGGAAAAAATACAAATGCAGTTTTCAGAATCTCAGAAAGGAACAGACAGGAAGTATTCACTTGTAAGCCCAATTTTTACCTTATAATTTGTATAAATTAAATTGTTAATTTTTAAACAGAAAGTAAATGGTATGAGGAACACCAGTATGATAGATTTTCCATGTCATTTACTTTCCATAGAATACATATCATAGAATCAGAGAATACTTTGTGTTGTAATAGACCTTGAAGGTCATCCAGTTCCAATCCACTAGATCAGGTTGCTCCAAGCCCCTGACCTTGAATGCTGCCAGGGCTGGGGCAGCCACAGCTTCTCTGGGCAGCCTGTGCCAGTGCCTCAGCACCCTTATCATCATCTCCAGTTGATGGATACAGAATAAGCTCTTCAGAAAATAAGGTCTGGTAGATACACAGAACCTAGAGCACCGGGATTTCTTCCGTTGTGTAGTGCCCATGTCCTGCTGTATTTACTTGCAGATATAGGTACTACAGCAGGATAAACAGTAAAAGGTAAACTTGGCGTATATATATATGTATATATATCCACTTGTATAGTGGATATCTGCTTAATAATATACCTTTGAGTACAGCAGAGCTAATTCTTGATATCCTGTAATTCAGAGGCATTTTTGCCATTTGTTTTGTTGTAGAATCAGGTGTTAGGGGTTTGTTGGGTTTTATTGATTGTTGTATGGGATTTTTCAATAGAGAATTTAGCAAAGTATCGCCTAGATAAGAATATAGCACAGTGTATTAAAAAGAAAGAAAGTTAAAAGTCATTGGTGTCAAGTGGCAAGCAGCAAATAGTTCTTTAGCAGACATTTTTAGAAGGGGGTGAGGTATCAGATATATAGCAGTTCATGTTGGGACTTGGTTCTTTTCAGTATATCAAGCAGTGAATGACAAGGAGGGAGATGTAAACACCAAGTTAATTAAATCCTTGTATGATATTGCGCCAGGGAGGATAGTGTATTTCAGAGCAGATGGATTGAAATTTCTGAATGATCTGGCAAATTTCAGGAGGTGGGTGGAAGAAAAGGAAGATGAGTTGGAATAGGCAGAAATGTCAGACAGTTCATCACTGCAGAAGAAAGAGTGACACGGGGTGAGGGAAATGATAGGATCATATATAGCACTTTATAACAGCCTTTTGTGTCAGTGTCAGAGTATTCAGCCTATTAAATTAAGCATTGGAGGAGAGGAGGTCTGAGGAAGTGTTGCCACCTGGTTTCACTGGAAGGAAGGGTATAGCAGAGGATGTAAATGGCATTCTGGAAATGAGAGTGGATCAGCATGAGGGAGATGGATTTAAAAGGCTGGACTTCTCTTCCTCTCTGTCAAATCAAACCTGGAATTTGACGTCAGACCTCACAGTCCTGTGATCTGCATTTCACAATGATAATGCACATGATGGGGATCAGCTTGAGCAGTGTGGAGCTGCAGGACACTGATCTTATACAAGAAGTCACCCAAGTCAAGATTTGCTATGTCTCCCTGGAATGACAAGACCAGTCACACACAGTGGGGTTTCTCTGTGAATACACGGAACAACTTCAGGGAGCCTGGACAGTAGGAACTGGTATTGGACCTACAGGAAAAGCTCCTTCGCCTTAGACGCTGTCTCTGTGCCAGGTGTAATCTATCATTCTGTGAATATTTATGAAAAGTAAGGGTGAGAAGGGTTATGAGGGGAATTATACATCTGAAGTACTTAAACACTAGTTCCCTCTCTCTATCTCTCAACATATCACTTGATCATCTGTCTTGTTCGGTATCACCTGTTCTCTCTCAGCATTCAAAACTCACAGAAATGCTAAAAATAAGACTTATCATAGATACTCTTGCAGCACATAGAAAGGGAAGAGTTTGAAGGAATTTAAAAATGCAAGGGATGAAAAAGTCTTTGTTTTGAATAAGAGGGTTGTAGAGAGGTATCTTTGTATGTCTGGAAAGGTAATAATAATAACACTACCACCTACGAATAGTAAGGCCATTCTATAGAGCCTTGTCAGGACTGAAATTGGAACATTGCAGACAATAACAGGCTGTTACCTCTTGAAACTTGAAATAAGAAGTTGGAGCATATTCAGAGAAAAACAGTGAAGAAGTCAAGATAGTCAGGGCTGCATTGAGTGCATCTATGATGTAATGCACTATATTCACTGGTAGCTTGATATGCTTCTGCCCTTGCAGACTCATCTATAGGCTTATGCTGACTTCAGAAATTCCTTCTCCAAGTTGGGTGATCTCATCCTTAATCTGCTATTTACTTCTACTGTTTAGGGTTCCCTCTAGCATTCAGCACTTATTCTTTCTTTCCATTTTGGCCTTGCCAGTTTTCTATATCCTTTTCCAGATAAGGGACTGTCTGCCTAGCAAATCAGCTTGTCTGACCATCACTGAACATCTGGAAAGCCACCTGAAATTACCTTATCGTTATCTTGCAGACCTCACTCCTCAAGTGTCAAAGCAATATTTAGAGATTTTCTTTATAGGCTTCCTGGCAGCTTAGTTCAAGCAAAGATGTTTTATAGGCCCCCAAACCAGTAATTACTTGCTTCGTGAAGCTGCCCTGAAAGTAACCTACTACAGGCACATTTACTGACTGGTATAGGATATGAGGCTTATGGAGAACATGTTTTCTTAAAGGAACAATGTAGCTGTGAGAGACATTTCATTACAAAGGGAAAGGTGGCTTTTGATTGGGCTAAGTCACTTTTACCTAATGTGCAAACCTAAGGTAGAAAAGAGTAAGCGGTGAGACACAGCAATTTTTCTCGAGGGTTTATTATGTTTTAGGTAGCACATTTGTGCTTAGGTTTACTACATATGAAGGATCCCATTTAATTTGGGATTAACTACTTCATTTCAACTGCAGAATTTGTTGTGAGATTTTCCCTTTTTTATTTTTTTTCTTTTTCACTTTGAGTTCCTCATCTGCACTTAAATCCAGTCCAGAGAGCTTAAATGGACTGCCTTTGGAGGAGATAGTGATATACCTGGCCTTGTCTTCAGGTTAATCTGCTGCCAGCTATGTCTTCCAGCCCTCTAGTCAGATGATTCTTTCCTCCCCTTTTGTTTCTGCAGATACTCAGCCAGGGTTTTAATTTCTGCACTTGTCATCCTTGGGATTTGTCAGCAGATGCCAGCTTTCCTTTCACCATCCCTAACATGCATTGGAGCTTTACTGGTAACGCCTGCTGTCAGTATGGATGTCTAGTTAGAGTGGTCTTCGTTTTCCCCCAGCCTACTCTATCAAAAAAAGTATTTGAGCTTTGGCATATTATGCCCCCATTATATTTGGAAGTGCAAAACAGCTTCCAGAGTGGGGGACTGCTACATCTCATATATGTACTAACTATTGGGTTTTCCTGAGTCCTAAACTCCCATTTAGACTTTTTTACTTGAAAATACCCAAACGCTGGCAGAGGGAACTACATTAGAGCTCCAGTGATGGTTAATTTATAATTTTGTGTGTGCAACTTGAATCAGCATCTGAAATTTGCAGTCCAGTTGCATCAGTATGCTTCTATATGCTTCAGTTGCTTCAGGTATCCCACAGTACCCTGAGATACTGATGCTGCTGGTATTTCCACAGACCTGAGGACATGGGATATCCTGAGTTAGTGAGTATAATATACCTGGTAAAGAAGAGGGCTAAGTGCTAATACCAGCAGTGCTTGTGAGAAAGACCCATACTGTCTGTTATATGGCAACTCTGAGGTGAACACCAAAGGAAACAGCATAGGCAAGAAAAAGCTTCTTGCAAATACTGAAAGAGACCAAAGCTCAGATATGAAAGTGGATTGCTCAAAAGCAGAAATACTGTTTGTAATGAGATAGGCAGATTACTGTGCAATGAGTTGTGGAGAGACATGGCCAACACATTCAATTGTGTTGCTGGTCTGCAGCATCTTAGTGCTTATCACTTAATATTATAACAGGCTGAATTTTCAAAAGGAGTTACAATAGGTGCTGCAGTCATTACAAATATTCTTCTTTTTGTTTTACTTTATTAGCTGAGGCAAAATTAGAGACAAGTTTACAGAGAGGCAAGGCACTGCACAGAATAGATGCTGTAGTTGGTAAGGAAGTGGAAAAATTGATTTCCTTTTATAATATAAAATTAAACTGTGTGATCTTTAATCAAAGGACTACATTTTGGAAACATTTTATAAAAATGGAAAGAAAAAAGCTGCCATGGAGAAGAATTAATACAACCTTAATTAAGAATATTGACCCAAGACTTTGGTACAGAAGGTACTTGTACTTTCAGAGTACAAAGTCGTCTAAATGCATAATTATACTTGATTGTAGTTCTCAGTGGTTTTACAGACCTTTTTAGTGAAATGAGTGGTCTAAACTATTGCTTCTCTCCTATTATAGTCAGCACCGAGTAATAAGAAATTTTATTAAATTCTGAGAGAAATTAGCTTGGTCTGAGGGTTCAAAGGAAGAAATGTGAAAAATCAGTCAGAAATGAAACTCCAGCAGTTAAAAAAGTGGGATCTCTTATGAAATCTGAATCAGAATCATAACTCTTTGTAATCCTGTTCAAAATAGTATATAAAGCTAATTGGAGCCACTGGGTTTTGCAAGCTTTCTCATCTAAGATGCTGCCATTTTCTTAAATGAAAACATCATCCTTCACAATGTCAGGAGCACCTCCCATATGAAGACAGGCTGAGAAAGTTGGGGCTGTTCAGCCTGGAGAAGAGAAGGCTGCGTGGAGACCTCATAGCAGCCTTCCAGTATCTGAAGGGGGCCTATAGGGATGCTGGTGAGGGACTCTTCATTAGGGACTGTAGTGATAGGACAAGGGGTAACGGGTTAAAACTTAAACAGGGGAAATTTAGATTGGATATAAGGAAGAAATTCTTTACTGTTAGGGTGGTGAGGCACTGGAATGGGTTGCCCAGGGAGGTTGTGAATGCTCCATCCCTGGCAGTGTTGAAGGCCAGGTTGGACGAAGCCTTGGGTGATATGGTTTAGTGTGAGGTGTTCCTGCCCATAGCAGGGGATTGGAATGAGATGATCTTAAGGTCCTTTCCAACCCTAACTATTCTAAGATTCTATGATTCAGGAGAACAAATGGGAATCTCTGATCTCGCATGCTGTCTATCCCAGTTTGTTACACTTTTAAACCTTGAAAGCCATTTTAGTTTCAGAAATCCATACAAACCAAGGAAGATGAGCTTTGTTCAGTGCTGGTTCTTCATCTGCAAAAAGCTGTTGGTCAACACTGTCAATAATCACAATGTCACAGCATACACTTCTTAATTGAGGTTTACATGACATGAAGTGTCATATGTTGACTTCAAAAGATGAAGCGACTGTCTTGATTTTTGCACTGGAAAATACTTTAAACACATTGATAGTACCAGGCACATCTTTGAGAAATAAGTGTGTAATTTGTTGTAGCTAGGTTTTTACTAAAAGCTGTAAATTGAGCCTCGGGCTCCAAAGTGGCCCAGAATGCTTCCATAGTCAGTTTTGCTTTCTGCAAGCCTACCATATGAAAGATTGCCTCTGATGCAAATTTCAGAATTGGTTTCCAGTAAGTCTTCACTTACATTTGTTATCCTAGAGTCCTAAAGGAACAGTCATGCATCAGGAAGCCATCCTGGTACAGAGAGTTACACAGCAGAGACTATCCTGACCAAACCAACTTAAACTAGATGTTTAGATTGGATATAAAGAAGAAGTTCTTTACTGTGAGGTTGGTGAGGCACTGGAATGGGTTGCCCAGGGAGGTTGTGAATGCTCCATCCCTGGCAGTGTTCAAGGCCAGGTTGGATGAAGCCTTGGGTGATATGGTTTAGTGTGAGGTGTCCCTGCCCATGTCAGGGGGTTGGAACTGGATGATCTTAAGGTCCTTTCCAATCCTAACTATTCTGTGATTCTATGAATAGCAGACAACATGGACGGATACAGACAGCAAAATTCAGGCAATATTGGGCCAGAATATGACTGAGCAACAGCAAGCACATCAGCAGCTTAACTACTGTCAACTTGTGGCTTGTTGTGGGGTTTTTAGGTATTAGAGGAAAGAGAAGTCTTAAGAAGGAATTTGAAGGGAGATAATGAAATAGCTCTGCAGATGTTCACAGAGATTTCCTCCCAGGCTTGAAGGGCAGTGTGGGAGTAACATGAAGGCACTTGTTTGAATATTTATCATGTGCAGGTGGAGGCTGGTATCGTGGGTTATCAGAGGGAGGTGATAACATCTCTCTGGTGCATTAAGAATTGCAGCAGCATAAGAACATAAGGAGGTCGTTTCAGCCATCAGATACTTGGTTCCTTGGAGTTCTCAGGCCGTATTCTTCATGGCAGAACTGAACTTTGGTTTCTGTAGGACAAATTAAAGAGAAGAACAAGCATTGGGGGGGGGGGGGGGGGGGGGGGGGGGGGGTGTATTTAGTTGATTTTACTGTGATTTTGGAGAACTTTATCCAAAACCTGTTGAAGCCAATGACACGGGCTTTTTATGAGGATGCAGGGGAGGGATTCAGCTCCAGCTACAGGTGTCTGTGTGAGTTAGTTATCAAAGCTCCAGCTGTCTCAGTGGGTATCTAGGTCTGGAGTCAGGTACCTCTGGCTAGGTGTCTAGGGCCACTTCAGTTCTGCTTGGCCTTCAGCTGCTGTTCCAGAGAAATGCTGATTTCTAAGGTCCTGTTGGATTGAGTCAATACAGCCAGTAGACATAGAGAGCAATTCATCACACCCCAAAGCTCTCTCTAGGCTCCATTAACTGTATTGATTGCATCTCTTTTGGCTGTATCAAGGATTAGTCTTGCTCATACAAAGATCACCCACACCTGAGTCTTAGTAACAAACTGGATACTGCTCTGAGGATATAAAATATACTTCTGGGTGAAATCCTTACTCTGTTGACATGAATAAGATTTAACTCCCATCAGAGTGGGACTTCACTTTCTGTGCTCTGTGCAGCACTTTGTACCCAAGCACTTTGCTCAGCTTGCAACTGCTGATACTTCTTTAATTAAAATTTCCTACAAGCTCTTAACTCCCCTATCCATCTGTTATTCCACTAACATCCCAGATAATGTCTCACAGTAGCTCCCAGAGAGCCTGGGAGAAAAAAGTAACATCAGCATTTACAGTTGAGTAATGAAGTACACTATAAGCATTAAACTTTTCTAAGGGCTCCTACAAGTATAGCATTGAGGCCCAAGTCCAGCAGGGGTGTGAGCAAGTGTCTTCACACATCACTGTGCCGTTCCTTATGGAAAGCAATGACTTAAACTCAAACAGGGGAAGTTCAGGTTAGATATAAGGAAGTTCTTTACTGTGAGGGTGCTGAGGCAGTGGAATGGGTTGCCCAGAGAAGTTGTGAATGCTCCATCCCTGTCAGTGCTTAAGACCAGGTTGAACAGAGCCTTGGGCAACATGGTCTAGTGTGAGGTGCCCCTGTCCATGGCAGGGGATTGGACCTGAATGTTCTTAAGGTCCTTTCCAACCCAAACCATTCTGTGATTCTATCATTCTATAACTTGGGGCTCAAAAGCGGTAGAGCTGCCTGTGTTCCTGAGACAGTGTCCCTTGGTTTAGGGACAGCCCATGTTGGTGCAGTTTCATTCCCAGCGTTGGAAACAAACTGTCCTAGTGCTTGCTGGGGTATTTCTGTACCCCAGCATCTAGAATATGAATGTGATTTAAATAGAAAATATGTTCACCAGCTATCTGTAAGATGCTTTTTAAGAATATGTTCTGCTTATTATTTTTTCTGGTGATATATTCTGTTTTGAGGAGCTTTTTTCCTGTTTGTGAGCTAAGAAATTGTGCCAGAATAACTGAGAGCACTCCTAAGACTGGAAATGAATATATGTGAAAGAACAGCTCGTTACTTGAATAAGTTTGCCTGAAGGGGGAATTTGTAAACTTTTAGTAAAATTCCATTCCTTTCCTTCATGTTAATTAAATTAAAGCTGGGGAATAGGAGAGCATAGCAGGGTAGTGTGGTATTTCTAGGGCACAACTCAAGACACAAAAAGTCATCTTTTAACCCCCTTGGGTTGTCTGTCTTTTTATTGAACGCTGTGAGATTTCATGTGCAGAAATGAACTGGGTTTATGCAAAACTTTTCAGTACTACCAAAAGAAAGTAGGAGCATGTTGACAGGAAGCAAAAGTTGTGCAATCTCTGCAAATGTCCATGACTCAATCTCTGCTCTGTTCATCGCTGCGCTGTTTGGTACAGATCAAGAGGTTCCTTTCTTCCACTGACTTGAATAAAAGAAGGATTCATTCCTAAATGAGTACTTGCATTAAGACATAAGAGACACATTTCTTTTAGTTATAAATTATCCCCATAGTAAAATGGGGTTAAATAGTGCGTGTTTATGACATCCAACAGAAGCTTCCAGGGAGATCGTATCCTTGGAATGAGTCTTTTGGGCAGTCTTGTGGAGTGGGTTAATGCAGTAGCAATATTTCTCCAGCTTTTTCCCCATTTCTCTTTCTCACACTTGGAAGTGGTGACTTCTGGCTGTTCTGTGCTGGACCACATGCAGACACAGCAGGAGGCTCTTGGCTTCTCTCACTGCATTTGCTGTCCAAACAACTGTTCCTCACTCCCTCAGAGGAAGACACAGTGGGCAGACAGATAGAAATATTTTTCAGGCCAGATGGGGCTAATGGGCCACAAACTGGAGTAATCTGACCAAAGCACATATTTAATTGAAGGCTGTTTCTTGCATTTCTGACATAGAATTATGCCCCATGCTTGACTGGTTTGTGATGACCAGATGTAGTTTTGCATGTTTCAGATCTGATTCTGCCAGGGTAGTCAGTGGCATTCAGACTTTCCAGAAATGCCTTAGTTCTTTCTGACAAACATAATATGTACTTCTCATAGTCCTCAAGTAGGCTTAAGTGTAGTCCCATGGCACCCCAACAGTATATGACTATTGTCACATCCACTGTAGTAATTGCTGGAAAACTATGCTTTGCTAGTTATATTATTTGCCTGTGGTTTTCCCCCAAAATGTTGGCTTTAAGTTTATATATCCAAATGAAAGTCAGTGCTGCTTGTGCAAAATGCAAGGAATTTCCCTCAGGCATGTTCTGACGCCCTTCATACCTGTAGGAGTGATTCTCCAGATTTCATCACTTAGGCAGGATCTGATAAGGGTAACACATGGATAAGAGGTATGCCAGGAATGGCAGTAGACTTCACTGGCTGATCTTCGTTATCCTGTTACCCTTAGCTGTTTTTACACTACACTGATGTCCCAAAATTAGATCTGTGGGGATATGCATCGGAGACCCATAACATTTGTGGACTTCTCTCAAAATGTCCCCTGGACCAGATTGATTTCAGAGTAATAACCTGCTTCTCTACATTTCCCTGTTGCTTATTTAAATAAGAGATAATGCTTTACCTCCTCAGTTAACTGACAGTGCAACATGCAGAAGATCTCTTAAACCAGTGACTTCAGCAGTGGCATCATTTCATTATTGGAAAATAAACTCATGTTAAGCAAATAGGCATAAACTGTCATTTAACAGGAAACATTTAATGAGAAGATACTTAACATTCTGTTTATATTGTACGCACATGTCCAGTTAGGTTTTTTCTTGGCCCCATTGTGCAAAAGAACTGATCTGTCCTAAGTAAGGGCTGAATTTGTTTTTCAGTTATTCCCGTCATGCTGGAAGTAGGATACCTGATGTTGAAAAGCTTTGACAATATCCAAGAACACTGTAGTAACTTCAGAATAGAGACAGAAATAATAACCATACTTAGGCTGGGTTTGTTCAGTTATGAATATCAAGAATGAATTTTGGTTACCTAAAAACATCTACTGCAGCTCTTCCAGTAGCTTCTGTTAATGGCTGTGGCTGGCCCAGTGTCTTCTCCTGTTCTCTCCAGGTAGGACATCAAGAGCCACAAAAGGAGCTTGTAAAACAAGCTATAGTTAAAAATCAGCCTTTTTGCCTCCATATTCATCAAAAAGTAGGTACTTATAAGACATTGTAGAAGAAGGAAGCTAATATATGCAGCATCAGGAGGTCAGCACTAGCAGAGGTCTGGAAGAAATTTCCTAGAAAAGACCATATTGGCCAAAGACATCCAGACAAGATGTCTTGACTAGTAAGATGCCAAGGGTCAGACCACAAAACTAAACGAAATGAGATCAGGCTGGGATCTTGAGTTATGGCTAAAATCCAGCTCTCTAAAAGAAAGAATCAATGAGGCTGAAGACTTTGTCTGGGAAAAAGATATCTCTGCCTTTAATTCTCTGACTGATGTGATAAAGGAGAAGCTTATGCCCTTTCATTAGATGTAGTTGTGTAATAGTACCAGTTTATGTGTGTGTAAAACCAATACACGTTGGAGCTTTCTTGTGGTCTCAGGCCAGATGTTGATCTCCAATCAGCCTAGCTGTGAGAAAATACCTAGTCACCAAGCTCCTGGTTCCAACACACTTTGCTATATTCAGTTACCCAAATTGTGATGATCCAGTGAGCCATTTGTACACAGAATGGACCTTGGCTAAATGTACTGTTCTAGAAATGGGTTGGAAACGAGACTCAGTCTCCTAAATGATCTTTATAAAAAGGTGGACAAAACTGTTATAATAATGAGAGGCATGAGTCAAAAGTACTGAACATGAAGTGAAGGAGTAGATATTAATTTGTTCCTCTTGCACACTGCAGGATGGATATGTGTCACCTCTTATTTATTCCCTGTATGCCTCTTGAAAAGCATTATGAGAAGCCAGGAGAAATAGATTTTTTTTTTAACCCTTTGTCCATCTCAGGTGCTTCTGATGTTCAAGAGATGAACCTTTTAGGCAGGAGTAGCCAAACTCTTTCTTCCTCCATATGTGCCACCAACTTGTCATTGTTTCCAATGCAGCACTTTCTTTGTCCTTTAATATCAGATACAAAGGGCAGTGATAATTTAGTCACCTCCACTTGTTTGATTTAAAAATTAGCTTTTCTAATAATGGAATGTGCCACAAGATTTTATATAACTGTTTTTTCATACCACCTGTGCATTGGTTTGTCTCCACATAAAGCTTCCCAGGAAAAAGACATTCACATTCTGCATCCCAAGACTAATAAAAAATTGAAACAAATGCTTCATAGGATTTTAATTCCAGCTCCTTTTTCTTTCCTGTCTCTTACTTTAGCAGCTTTCTCTAAAGCTGTTTTTTTTTGTTTCTTCTGCAGACTGTATGTGGATGGACCTTTTGGAAGCCCCTTTGAGGAATCTCTGAACTACGAGGTCAGCCTCTGCGTGGCTGGAGGTATTGGAGTTACACCATTTGCATCAGTGCTCAACACACTGCTGTAAGTGAGCTTAAGCCTTTTAAAGACATTCCCCTCAATTTACCATAGCAGAGCATGTCAGAAAGACTGTCAGAATATAAGAAACTTCAGTTAGCATAATGGAAGTGAATAAAATATAAGTGAATGATCCCTTGGAGAGAGGTAGAGCACTGGGATGTCCCTTGAAGAGCATAAATCACACCTTACAGGCTGTGTGACCTAAAGGGTTGTAGCAGAGTTGTGCCAGTAATCCACCTGAACTAAGACAGTGTCACTAGCCTTCATATCCTGATACCAGCCTAGCCTGTAATGTAGTCACAGCCCTTCAGCCAGCCTTGGTCCCCTAGTCCCAGGTTACGGACTGTGGTAGTGAGGTTTTGAGAGTCAGGAAGTTGTGACACTCTACTGGGAATGCATGGCCAGCTCTCCAGGTCTGTAAATGTGTAAGCTTAGGTTTTAAAGCAAGCTTGGATTCAAATAGCATTCAGATGTTTAACCCCATATAAAAAGTTTTCATTTTAGGTATGCCTTTTAACTAAGCCTTTCATGTTCTATTTAGACCAAACTTTTCACCTCTTGTTTCTGTCACACTGGCAATATGATTCCCACTAAATCCTGAGTTGTGTGAAACAGTCTTGCTTTTATGATTGGATTAATTTTTTTTATTAATTTGGGGGTTTTTGGTTGAGCATTGGCTAAAAGCTCCAGTCATACGGTAAGCACCCCTGTTTCACAGGCACTGTATAAACAACCAACCAAAGCAGCAAAACTTCCCTGATGTATTGAAAGGCTAGCTGGCTTTGGGAGGGTTTTACAATGCAGAGCTGAAGCACTTGTTCTGAGAACATTCCAATGGCCAGCTCTGTCTAACTCCAAAGTGGTTTAAGCCTAGAATTTAGGTGATATGCACATTCTTCTGTGCTTGATCTGGGCTAGACATGACAGTGCTGAGTGCTTCTGAAAATGATCATCCTCACATATCTCATAGAGCTGCAGTCCCCAGAGACCATCTTGGGCTCCCTCATTTTCTTTTCCTGAGAGCATATTGATCATCCTCTCAAAAAGAGGGCACATTTTGCTGAACACCTGGGGGCCAGGTGGATGAGATGACTATTTTCCTTATGATGGATTATCCTTGACAAATGCCTTTAGCAAAAATGTCACAGAGCATAATGATGGGCCAGCAGCAGGTAATGAGATGTTTGCCTCTACCAGTGTGTTATTAGAGGCTGTGGGAACTTGCATAGATATTGCCATAGAAGGTCAGTGTCCAAAAGCTTATGTGAAGTCCATTTATCTGGATAAAGCCATAACTTGCCTTTGTAGCCAGTCTTCCCCTTCTGCACTGTGCAATATGCAGGGGAATCATTTTGTGATTCTGGGGAAAAAATAATAGTCTCAGCCTGCTTCTTTCTCAGTATTTAAACATCAACAAAGCTCTGGTTTAAGGGATGATCTGCCTGTTGACTTTGCCCTGGCTTAGAAGCAGAATTTGGCAGGTATGAATATGCAAACTGCCTTATGATGCCAGCACTGCAGAAGCAGCGGAACCAGTCCTGGTGTTGTCAAGGGCAGGTCTGAGGGAGACATCAGCAGGCCGTTGACACAGTCATTTGTTTCCTGCTCAGTTGAGTTCCTGTTCTATGTACACAATTTAATTCATGCTCATGCCCTTCCCTACACTTAACTGTTGAACCCTATGTCCTATTCTTAAGAAAATACAACCTTCAGTAAGGAAAGTTTTTTGTGCAGAAGTGTCTGTAAATAATGGCTATTCTTATGGGCAGTAATAACCACAGAAACACACAAGAAGTGTTATATACATATGGATTTGTTTATAATGGTGGATTGCACCTTTATTGCGTAATATATTCTGCTGGAGGTAGACCCAAGTGGATGTGTCTGAGGTGCTATTTTAAATCTTGTTTCATAAAGTCTTGCAGTACAGCTTCTTTGCCTATCTTCAATGTTTCATCACCGAGAGTAGTGTTTCGTTAGTGAATTACAGCATTAGATTGCAAAATGCCTTGCATTTTTCTCTTCCTTTTTGTTTCTTTTCATGCTGAAGGGCCCTTATTTTCCATGCTACTGCTCATAGTTATCTTGTCACATCTGACCAGATTGTGATTCTTCCTAAGGGCTTGTTTTAGTATAGGCAGTCAGAAGAAGCGAGGAAATCCTGCTCGGCAGGTCAACAGTTTACAAATAAAAAAGCTGAAATCAGGACTTGAAAGGACAAGTCTTAAAGTCTCCTCAGTCTTAAAGCACTTTTTTTTCTCTCTGTGGAAGCTGACATGAAAGGTAAGTTCTCAGGCTCTCCATGCTGTTGAGAATGTCTCCATCCTTGCTCCTCAGGCTTACAGAGAAGATTAGATGTATGAGGAGGTAAGATAGTGGTTGGAGCCATCACTTATGTAGAATCCATTGATACTATATCCTTTTGGATGTGCTGGCAACACTGGAGTTTGAAGTAATACATGTATCATGAAACATTTTGACTGCAGTTGGCTCCTCCTCCTAGCATTTGAGGTTGAAAGCTGTGGCCTTATCTTCCTGAAAATTATTTTAGGAGGAAAAGGAGAAAACCATCTGTGCACTGTTTCAGTGATCAGAACAACAGAAAGCAGCGTTGGCCAACTACAAAGATACTTCCTGGATGTTTGTGCTTTATTTGAGCTCATCAATCATCAGGATTTATTTTTTCACTTGTAGTTTCTTTCCCAGTTCATTTCAGTACCTACCTTTGCGCTATAGTTGTGTTTTATTTAAGTTACAAATCTGACACAAGAGTCCTGTTCTTTCCAAATGCAGTGCCAGAATCTGCCCATGGCCACAGTTTACCCCCTAGCATTTTCTGAGGACTGTAATATATCACGCAGTTCCCTAACACAATGGAGCTCTGATTTAATTTGGTCTTTGCGATTTCACTACAGTATTAATTATAATCAACCAGAGCCTTTCAAATATAAAGGCAGAATTAAGTCCTGACATTAGTGCATTTGTCAATATTTTCCTCTTATAGGTTGCTTTGTAAGCCTAATAAAGGATTGACATAATACACTTGAACTTAAAATGCCTACTTTGCTTTGAAATATAAGTTTGATGATGATGCATGAATACATATTTGCTGCCTAAATCGTCTGTATAGCTGACAACTTCCTAACATAGAAACAGTATCTGTGAAGGGTATTAGCCCTGTGCTAGAGATTTAATATTCTCAGGATCATCCTTAGGTCATTTCAGTGTCAGATGTATCATAGGAGGAAGAACAACTTAGCAGCTAGCTTCTAATGGAAATTCATGTTTCTAGTAATGAATATAAAGCATCTTAATTAATCTTTGCTTTTAAAATGACAGTTTTTAATTGCTCAACATTTTGTTTTCAAGTGACGGCTGGAAATGCTACAAGCTCAGAAGACTCTACTTCATTTGGGTGTGCAGGGACATTGAGTCTTTTCGCTGGTTTGCAGATCTGCTCTGTATGTTGCATAACAAGGTAATGGGGGTTGCTTGGAAGGGATGCTGTCAATAGATGCTAAGTATGTCCACACTGTGCAATGCTATAGAGAAAGACATCTTTGCTCAAAACAAGCGAGCTCCAGCAGTCCTTCTGCTTGGGATACCCAACTCAGACTTTGTTTTTGGACTCAGATTTGTTTTTGGACCTGCACACAACAATTGTGTATCTGACAGCAGGATTCCATTGCACGGCACTGCCATGTATCAGTGGTCTGGACAGTTACCCATGAAATTTATGAGATGGAAGAAGAAAGTACAGGTTAAGGAGTCTGCGTGGCATTTAGCCTCTTGTCTGATAGATTGAGAAGGGAGGGGGATTTACATTTTAAGAGCAGTGTAGCTTCCTGAGATAATATTTTGTACACAGCATGATGTGCAACATTCTGGAGCTCACAAAGAGGTGCTATGGAAGTGTAACTTCTTCATTAAAAAGCTTACTTCACTGGTGTGGAAACCCACATTCCTCAGCATAGTGGGCACAAGTGACTTTACGCTTGCATTAAGAGAAGGGATATTATTTCACTTGCTGTTTTTATCATCCTCCCAGCTTTGGCAGGAGAATCGACCAGACTATATAAATATCCAGCTGTACCTCAGTCAAACAGATGGAATACAGGTATGTGGCTAAATGCTGTTTGTAAACAGGTCTGGAACTTGGGGTAGCAAGCTGTCACTCAGAGGCAAAGGGAATTACTGCAGACGGTAAAAACAGGAAATGAGGCCGTAAACTCAAGTGACTGATTCATTACTAGGGCAAGAGAGCAAGTCCATCCCTGCAGCATTAAGAGAATCTGGTCTAGCAGCCGTAACTTGATTAGGTGTGGGCAGAAATCCATATCTTCCTTTTCTAGAAAGAGGTCCTTTTCAGGCCAGGTCACAGACCAGACAGTTGGCTGTGTTTGATGGGAAATCTACATCATTTCTGGGCTGAGAATCAAAGCAGAAAGTTCTTGGAGCTTACACGCTCAAATTTTCCTTTCAAATAAATATTTTGAGAGAAACTAGCTATTTTTAAGTGCTTTGTATTTCTTTGCCTCCAACATAGATAAAGTTGCAAATATCTGCATGTATGAGACTGGAAATTATGCTGAACTGTCAATAGTCATGTATTACCAAGCCCAGAGCTGAGCTAAATCTCCAACTCTTGGCATTTCCTGGAGCTATTTATGCTTATGATCTTCGTTTTACATTGTTTAGCACATGAGCCTGGGCCTCGTTCTTCACCCTGCTGTGTCTGAAAGCTTTCTATTGACTGCAGTGTGCTCAAAGCCAAACCTAATAATAACTATGAAACATGAAATGCAGTGAGAAACCATGCCCAAAGAATTTTGATCTGCCTGGTACCAGGTGGAGATAGCAAAGCATTCACAGCTCTGGTAGGAACACTTTCCAAAGTCTAAATGATGTGATAGCTACAGCAGTTATGAACATTGTCCCACAGATTTAATGCCTGGAGGACACATGTCAATTGAAATGCAGTGTTTGAAGATACCCAGTCATGAACCTGGTATGTTCAATGCAGGGCTGCATTGTGATGACACAGCAATATTGTAATAATAGGACAATTCAAAGCAAGTTTGCTAATATTGTGTAACAAGCAGCTACTGAATTTATTTAAGTCAACTTTGTTTTAAGTCTAAAGTCACTTTTCTTTTGTGGCTATTGAACAAAACTGGCATGAACCATAATGCTGCTCATGATTTCTCGGGGGGGACCTTAAACTCAACTCTCCATTGCTATACAGCAATGTGTTCACTGGTGTTAGCCATAAGTGCTGACTGCTACCAGAATTAGGACAGTTTCACTTCATGCTCCCTTTGCTCAGAAGCAGCATGACTGTGTGACAACAGGGAGCCAAGCCCATCCTTCATCAAATGCCTCCTGAATATAAAAGGCAAACAGAGCATGAATTAGACAAGACACTGTTTGCATTGGTATGAGCACTGTTTCAGGTTGTTTAGCAGTGGAATGAATATGGGGCCTAGAGAAGATGTAAATTTTCTCTGCCTTTTTATCACATTAGAATAAAAAACCAAGGAAGGGCAGTGCCCTGCAAGGGAAGGGCATTTGACCTTATCCCCAGCCTGGTGAGTAAGCATCCCTGGAATGGGTCAGGTTCCATCCAAGGAGCAGTTTTTGGCTGCTTTCTGCTGTTGCAGCAGCTCCACACAGCTGGCAAACTACTCTTAGGGAGAAATGTAAGATTTCCCATGTTACTTTTTCAGACATAGTCATCTTAATAGTTACTTGTACAAAGTTAGGAAAAAAACCTTCAGACAGAAATATGAATTTTGCATCAGCAGTGTTTCTTCCAGCTTAGCATTAAAAGCCAATGAGGGAATAAATAATAGGAGTGTGGTTATTGTTTTATGGCTTGAATAAATTGGTTTAAAAGTAATGGGGAGATTAATGAGAGGCTGCATGAGGAACAATGTATAATGAACACCAAGGAGAGCCATTGAGAAGGCAGTGAGCAGAGGTATTCATGCATGAAATGGTTGCAATTTTAATCACAACTGTCTGAGACTTGTGCTCAGGTTTTACACCTCAGCGGTATGGTACGTCAGCCAATGTCAGGAATGGGAGCCCTGGGTGATATGAGGAAATTTGCAAATCAGGCAGAATGGAGTATTTTTTCTGTTTCTTGCAGAAAATAATTGGTGAAAAATACCAAGCTTTAAACTCAAGGCTTTTGATTGGACGACCCCGGTGGAAGCTCCTTTTTGATGAAATAGCAAAGTGCAACAGGCGGTAAGTACCAGCCTGCTTGAAGGATGCTGCAGTTTTGCTTATCTGTTTCTGTGCTTGTATGAAAGTATTTTGGGGTTTTATCTTAGATTTTACTGTTTAAGCTGTTGTTGAAAGTAGCTACTATTTGGCTGTGAGAAATATCCTGTACAAACCGAAACTTGTGGTTTTTTACACTCAGAACAATTCATCTTTCCATGCAGCTAGGTTGTTCAGTGGCCCAGAAAATACAAGTAATAGATTTCCATCTCACTGCATGGAGATATGTTTCTGTCTGTGACAATATCTTGTTTGCAACATATGTTGGGTTATAGATAAAGTTGCAAGTTTTAAAACTGTTGATTTCTCCTATAATTTTCCTGATTTATAGTGCTGGTTTGCAAACAAAATGCACAAGGAAGAATCTGCCTGACCTGTATTGTCTTTATTCAGAGCATATATTGTCTGTAGAGATTCCTGTCACCTTTTATTCTTTGTTAAGACCTGGCAATGCCTTTTCACTGTGCTAAGTGAACATATTATGATCTGAAACAAGACAGTTGTAAACCAAAGAAGAGATGCAGTTAGACTGCAGAATCTTTGTCCAGGTCCATCTTTATTGATGATTTTACCCCCAGCTGGCAGTTTTTCTGCCTTTAACGCTGATCTGATAGAAGGGATTGTGTGAATCTTCCCTAATCCACTCCCAGGCAAAGTCAGTGGGGTGGGAGTAAACCATCCTCAGTAGCTGTTGATAGCAATCTGGGTGCACCAGGTTGAGAGGTGCTCTCATGGTCTCCTGCAGAACTTTCCCTCAAGAACTTGTCTTCTGTTGCACTTCCGAAGTGAAACATCTGGCCCATTGACTCTTCCCTTCTGAGGCTGGATGTGCCATGGGGACACTGAGCCCTGGCTCTTGGAACATACTGAGTGCTAGTAGGTATCACAGTTGGCAGAATAAGCTGCTGACACTGTGTATCCTGGATTCAGGTCCTAGGGGATGTTGTGGATAGGGTGCTTTGCAGAATGCCCAAAAGCTGCTACAGAGGGACATCCCTAGTAGGATACTCACACTGTGGAAACAAGTATCACTTAGAGAAGGGTCTTATAGTAAAGAATGATGGGAAAAGAAAGGGAAATAGGTCAGAGAAGCAAGCTGACTCTCTGGCTCAGTTCTCTGCATAGAGGACTGTTGATCTTTTATGCTCCCTTCTAATGTCTTTTTTGTTTAACTGTGTGAGTGCAGTTTTAAAAGTTGAAAATGATGAGTTTTTCTGCACTTCTGTGCAAGACTGTAAGTACACACATAATATAGATGAAGCTATTAGTGGCAGTCATAGGTGGTTTTTTCTTTTGTGCTTTCCATCACATTATTCCTAATTAGACTTCAGGTACCCTTTTCTCTGCATTTTCATATCAGGTCTTTAAAATTGTGCCACCGTTTGCAAGTGAAGTGTCTTTCAGTACATAATGTTCTGACTCATGATTATCCTGCAGCTTGCTAAGACATGGGCTTCTTTGCCCTTTGCTGTATCAACGTCTGTACCTATAGTAGTTACATGCAACATGATAAACAGTAGTGCAACATGTAACTCAGCTGTCCCACAGAAACTTATTTGTTGTAGGGAAATATTCCCCCTATTTCTCTGAAGGAGCTGGGAATTTCATGTCTTTCTCTATAGCTCAATTTCCTAGTCTCCCAGTTGTTCCGAATGTCTGGTGCCGGTGTTCAGGCTTTCACATGTCTTTGCAGCCATCCCCTTGGGCTTATCTGTGGGCAGCCAAGATATTTTCCACTTTATATCTTATTATTTTAGTGAAAGCTGAGCATAAACAAGCATGCAGCTGGCAAACTTCTCATCGGTTTCACCATGTCATTGGCTTGCGGTTTGTGAATTGTTGCTGTTTGGGTCCCAAGTAAGCAAAATGCATTTGTCAGTGTCTGAGCTTTGCCAGACCTTCAGAGGGGGACATGGGACAGCCCAGCATCAGATTCCCGAGTCTTTCCTCTGGACTAAGAGGAGCAGATGCATGCCATCTACTGTTGATATCCTATATGACACCCGCAGTCCCAGCGGTGGACATTGGATAGTTTATATAATAATATAATAATTTATATAAATATATATAAATTATATAAATATATAATAATTTATATAATAAATTACTGGTCGTGGGTTTTGTGCTGTGTTTCTGGGGATGGAGCAGCAGCCTTGCTCCTGTTCAACCTTATCCTGGTTGGAAAGCTTACACCATGCCTTGGCTGCCACGCTTAGTTTTGAATTGGTCAAATGGATGTGTGCTTTTTTTGCCAGATGGATACTGACCTAGAAAAAGGCATATGTATCTATAGGAGAGAAAGGCATGGAATAGTATGGTAAATTTCTCATGCACTTTAAAGGAGAAAGCTCTCCCTAAGAATAAATGTGGGGTTTGAAACTGTCCCAGTTCTGACTCTTACTCTATGGGTAGCAAAGTATTTCACCTCTTCCTCACCTCCTGCTGATCGTAAAGCGTTGTAAGAATAAATGCTGACCTACTCATCCCATAGGAACACTGAGAAATTATTTCCTTAGTGCCCTGAGTAAACCCCTATATTAATGCCTCATTACAAAGAGCGGCCTATAACATACTTTCCCTAGTTGTAAACATGTTGATGTTATTTACAAAGATTTTCAGATATAAGGCCCCCTTGCTGCCCATTTTCATCACAGCAACAAAGGGAGTGAGCCATTGACCCAAACACAATTAAAGCCCATCAGCTCAGGGTAGTAGTGTGCTACTCCATGTAGTAGCTTTTCAGCAGCTGTCAGCTGCCTGCCTGCTTCTGTCACAGCCCCAGGAGCCACATGAGGCAGAGAGGAAGAAAGGTGTCTGCAAGGAGGGAAGTGGGGGGCACAGGTGGGAGAGGATGTGAGGAGTGAAACTGTGGGAGGCAAGTGGTATGTGGAGGGTTGTGGTACATGGATGCCCCATCCCTGGCAGTGTTCAAAGCTAGGTTGGATGGAGCTTGGAGCAACCTGGTCTAGCGGAAGGTGTCTCTGCCGTGCAAGGAGCTTTGAACTGGATGAGCTTTAAGGTCCCTTCTAACCTAAACTAGTCTGTGTTTCCTGTGATATGTCCAGAAGAGATGCTGATGGTAGGTGTCCTGTAAGTGATGTTGAGAGCATCTGGCTCACCATCAGGCTGTGGCTCAGCTGGGTTTCAGGAAACCCTTAGGCACAGGTCTCTTGTGTGACCTTAGGCAAATCATTTAAGCTTTTCTGAGGTTCTGTTTGCTAGCTAAATAGTCTGTGTACCTTGGAAAGGTGTTGCTGTGATGGGAACACGTTAGCAGTATGTGCTTCTCAGACATGTCTGTGAATTAGGGTCTATATATATCTAATGGAGAGAAGCAAACTCTTTTGGTCTTATTAGTTGTCTGTACTAACCAAACTAATGAAAAAAAAACCAACCCAATAACATTGATTCTCTCAGTCAAATACACAGTAAAGAGAGATTCTGACTGGGAGCTCATTCTCATGCTCAACATTTCTCAGCTGTGCACAGATTAGAGGATGTTCAGAGTCTGCAGGTGCTGAGGAATCTTATTTGAGAGCAATGAGCAGTAGTGCTTCTTATTATTTCTACAAATACAGCCACCAGCACAGCACCCCTTACGTTTAAGAGGAGCATTGCTAGGATGGGAGGGTTAATCAGATATACATAAGGGTGAGAAAGTATGAGTGATGAGTATTTCCCATGGATTGATAGGGAGATGATGTGATAGAAGGCAATGAAAGTCAGCATTGTAAGGTGCCTGGACAAGAACACCATTGCAATTACCTCTGTAACTTTGTGATGCTGTTTGATTGTTTGGGTCCTCAATTGTTCCAAGCCAGTGTTGCTGTGCACTGATACAGAGTGGATCGCCATATTAGAGCTGCTGCCTGACTCAGGCAGTTACACAGGACAGTATGCATCAAAGCTTTCCTCCTATTGTGTTTTTTCCCTTTTCTAGCCAAACATGGACGCAGGCAGCTTTAAACTGTGCATTTGATTATCTTGCATGTCTAACATTTTATATTAGTGACTATTAGTATAAAATACTGAAAGACTCCTGGAAAAAAGGACCAGAACTTTAGGACTCCAGCCTCTGAGTGAGTGCTGTAGATCACAATAACTGAGCTATGTTCCCTGAGCTTGTGTGCTCTCTTTCCATCGTAGTTAAATCTTTAAGACCTTTCTCTGTAGTGGCACAATTTCAGCAGGAAAATGAAGAATGTATTTCACTTTTTTTTTTTTCCGTGATGTAGAAGAGACAGCACCACATTCTCTTTCCCTGCTCCTTCCTTTCCCTTCTCATCTTCCAAAAGAAGGGAGATGATGATATCATTAATGGCTCAGTCCTCCTGATATGGATGTTGCTGTGTTCTGATGCTAGCTGCTGTTCATAGCCCTTAGATGCTATATGGCTGTGAGTCTGCTTAAAGCCTGTGATTAAGTGACCAGAGAGCAAAAGGCTGTTGTCAGTGAGTGGTATGAAAAAGTCAGGTTAACTATGAACTGGCTGATAGCTGTGGATAATGAACAAGGATCATGTTCTGTGTTTTGGATTTAAGACTTTCTGATCTAGCTGGTGAAAGAAAGATTGTATGCTAATGTGAAACTGAAGCAGTAAAATTATTCTGCTGCTGCCAGGAATAATTATGGGTTAGTAGCATGCTTTCATTAGTGTAAGGAATCACCATTAGTGGCTAAATCTTTTGCTGTGTAACTCATGACTTGTACTGGTGAAGTCATTGCAGTGATACACATTTTGATCCAAGAAAAGTTATAAATCGTGCTAAAAGTAAAGTGTAAGTAGTAATTTTTCATAACTTGATGTTTTAAACTTGGTTGAGACTAAAGATAAAGCACTATTTTCTAAGGGTTGTCTTAATGCAAATACATAGTAAGGCTTTTTATAGGGATACTTGGAGAGATGAGGTGGCTTCATCGATACTAGCTACATGGTCTAGTGAGCTGTTCTCAGCTTAAAATCTATTCATAGTTAGCTTAATACACTGAGATGAGAATCCAGTTGTTTATCATCAGAAGTTACTGTTTCTTTTGCAGTGTCATAACTTTTTTTCTTTTGGTTTTTTTTTTTTTTTTACAGGAAGACCATTGGAGTTTTCTGTGTGGACAAAACAAAATCTCTAAGATACTCCATAAACTGAGCAACAGCAGCAACTCTTATGGACGAGGTTTGAGTATAATAAGAATCCTTCAGCTGAAAGCCTGTTGGACTAGCAAGACCTCTGGAAGATAAAAGTGCAATTTTTTGTTTGTACAACTTAAAAGTTCAGCTGTGGTTTAAACAGACAGAAATGTACCAAAGAGTAGCACAGATTTACTTATTTATGATTATTTTAAAGATTGGAAAATGATGGATGCAGCAGTAACCAACAAATATAAGTGCTTATGCTCAAACTCAAATGCCCTCACACAATATTTGTGTCGACCAGCAGTGATTCTTTGGAGTTGTTTCTGTTAATTAAAAACTGCAGAAGCTGGGGAGAGACACAGTTGCTTTAAAAGCAGATAGAAGAAGAATCTGGTGGAATGTTTGAACTTCTTTCCACTTCAGTCCCCTGAAGCTGGATCAGTAAACAAACCATGTTAATCCAAATGGCAAGACTTAGTGTATTACAAAGACTATCGCTTTTGTTGGTATACAAATCTCATGGCTTTGGGTGAAAACACCCCATATTTAAAATTTTATACATTGCAGAATAGGAATTCTGATTTAAAATATAGAGTGTTACTCTCCTAGTCCCACTTCTATAGTGTATGTGAATACTCAGCCCTGAACTGAAGAGATGGTGGAGTATGGGAAACGATGTACTTTAACCTATGCAAAAGTGAGCACAAGTGTGTAGCACCTGTGAACAGACTTCACCATGCTGTAAATCACAGCCTTTTGGCAAGCAAACAACGGTACATGGAGAACTCTGTATCTTGCATTGATTCAGCATTCAGTGGGTTTGCAAAATAGGTGTGATTTATGCAGCCAGAAAGACGGAGCAAGAAAAGAGATTAACAGGAGCAGACAGGATATGATGCTTTTATTATACCAGGCGCTCAGCATGGAAGTTGCACTTGCTCTGCACTCACGTGCCTTGAATGTCAAATACTCCAAGCATTCAGATGCTCTTACTTACTATTTTGCGACAACGCAGGTTGAAATCCAATTTTAAAGGTCCCAGAGAATGTTTGATTGACTGATTCTTTGGGTGTCACCGCTGGAATCACACTCGTTTGCATTGTCACTGCAAGCAGATCAGGCCAGGTCTACAGCAGAGTAAGAATGAAGACCTCTGGGGCAGATAGAAATCTTACAGGAGCTGCAGTGGAATTTTTAGTATGTTCCAAAGGGGAGGATCTGAAACATCCAAATTTAAGCTCTCCTTCCTGTCTCCTCCACATGCTGTTTTCTACTCTGCTCATAGTTGCCATGGAAGGGCTAGAGGTTGAATCAGGCACTTTATAAACTTTTGATTCTGAGGAGCAGCTTCTTTTTCCTCTGTCATATAGCTGACCCACCTTCCTTTATTTCTTCTCTACTCCCTTTCCCTTTTTTGTTGAGAAGAGGGCATTAAAGCAGCAGTCAGACACTAAAGCTGGCATAAATATGCATCATTTTAGTGCATCTAGAGCAGCATCACTTTGCCATGCAGAAAACCTGACCCTTAATTCCCAGGAGAGCTTGGGAGCAATACTCTGTGGTTTTTTGCAGCACATGCAGACATAAGATGGCTCAGCATCTCTAATGCCTGTGGTTTCACCTTGTTTAGCACAGTGCAATTGATTTGGTTTACATTTCCAATGAAGACCTTTTTATCCTAGTAGGAAAGACAATAATTTTTACAAACCCTGTACAGGGTCTGCAAGTGTCAGTATCAGTGTTCAGAGGAAAGCATTTTTCTAGTAGGTGGTGTATAGGCATGTTGTATGTGTAAGTGGTGAACATGAGTTTGGTCTTGCCTGGGCAGCTCCTGCTCAGGAGTTGCCCACAGTGGAGGTGCAGTGGTGAAGCCACACTGGGATGTGTTCCTCGGTGGGCTGGACTTTGCACTGAAGTTTTCAGCTCTGGCTTTGTCCTATTTGAGATTCGGGGGGAAAGGAGAGAGCCTGACATGGACCTATTACTACTGATGGGGATTCTCAAAGTAGCCTGGAAGGGAGAAGCCAAATCAGAAATGCTCTGTGAGATGGGAGCCTACGTTTGCAGCTACTGGTTTTAAATGTTTTTTTTGAGGCTGGAAGGATCATAATTCTCCCATTGGATCTTGCTCATCCATTGTAAAACTGGAGGTATGCAGCAAAGAGTTAGATCCTTTTTTATCATTCAGATTTATTCTTAAACACTTCCTGCATGGGTTTTATAATAAAGATAACACTGATGGCAAATGTGTAGATATTGGATATTGCTGATACTGGAGGCTTTTTTGTTTGCTGGCAATTAACTTAAGGCATGATTGAAATCATGACTGCATCTATTAACCACAACCAGGCAACGATCTTCTTCCTGTTGTTTAGGATCTGGTATCTAATGTTTTTTTAAATACAGTTTAGAGTCAAGCAATCATGATGCTGTTTGTGGTTTCACATCTCCTAGATATCGGTTCCATTACCATATAATGAGCACCTCGTTTTGTAGTTAGCTCTGTGTAAAACAGATCATTTTTCCTGGCTCAGCTCCTGTATAGCTAGCACTTTATAATTAAAATAGTAATACTAGCACTGTGCTCTTGATCTGCATTGTAGCAGGAGCTGATGCTGCGTGTAGGCATGTTAAATGCCTCTTATTACATTAGGCAGTGCTGTCAGAGCAAGATATAAGCAGAGGCAAGGTCTCTTCTTTCTGCCTTTGTCCTATACCAGCCTCAGCCCTGAGCCACATGTAAACAGGCTTGGGACTGTCAACCTTTCTGGAGCATTATGAGGCTTAATTAGCATTTTAGGATCAGTTCAGTGCACCCACAGTGAAAAGATCTGATTGATAATGCAACTATATTTGTGTTTTATATTGTGTAAACCTTTCTATTGAATATGAGTAATTGATAGACCAGGTGAGGGTGGAGTTTGGGAAAGGCTAGAACCTTCAATTGCTTTTTATCTTTTCCTTGAGCCGGGTTAGTGACTGTGACTTGGCTCCAGGAGTGCCAGATGCTACGATAAACACAGTCTTTCTACAGGCTGCATTATCCTTGCTGCTTCTGATCATGCCTCCAGCTTACAAAACTGAGCTGAGCCCTATTTTAAACTCCCTGCTTTTTCATCTGTAAGCCAAGTGTTCGTGAAATATAACTCGGTGCCAGACAAGTAAGTGAAGGCTGGCAGCACTTAATTCCACATTTACAGATCAACCGGATTTACATAATTGAACATCTCTTTACGCTTTACACTGAGTCCTGCAAGTGAGTCTGTCATAAGTGTCCTGCTGGCAGGGGAAGGATCTCACTATGTTCTGCCACTTCTCACTCAGTCTGCCACAGAACTGCTGTCCCCTGAGTGTTTGCTCTGCGGGAACTTTGTGTTTTATTCATCATAAATGTTTCAGGACTTTTCTTTAAACCAGGAATGTTTTAATGCCATGATGGAAACCAGATCCATTCACTGCTATGGGAATCCAGCCCTCATACAGTGGTGACCTTCACCTCTGAAGTCTGAAGGACTTCATCCCACCCACCCATCCTACCCCACTTCAACCCATCCACCATGATGACTATTCCAGCCCTGAGTTTGAAGTAACACTTCCCTATTTCAGTGTATGACACTAACAGCATGTGAATTTTTCCTTTGTCTTTTATCTGCTCTTAGAGACAGGACTGAAAGAAGCATGAGAGATCACGGGATACAGCCTTGAGCATGGGCTGGAAGAAGACACCAGTTCATACCACAGACTCCTAGCTGATGACTGCACTGTTTAGGGTAGGAAGTTTAAGCCAGATCCATTTTTTCTGAAAAATTACTATTGTTTTGCCACAACAGAGAACAGTGGCTGTAAGGGAAAAGAGATAAAACCCTCTCTCTGTTTGAAGACATCTGCCCACGCTAGCCTGATTGTGAAGACATGCATGAAAGCACCATGCACCCACTGCATCCTTGTGATGGGTTTTCTCCCTCAACACTGAATCCCCATTGTTCCCGTTGGTTGCAGATCTTCATCTGTCTTGTTAGCTGATGTGCCCTGCAGGTAAAGGAAGTACTATATATACTTGCATCTATGCACAGTCTGATATAAGCACACTTTGCAGCCAGTGCAGGCAAGTGCACAGTCATCCATTTGCTTCTAATGCTTCTAGCACATAGGTGAGAAAGTGATTTGGAGTTGGCTGAGAAGGGGCAAATAATACAAGTGGCAGACCAGCTGTGCTGGAAACAGGAATTCAGCTATAACAGAACAGAGAAGTGATTGTTTTGGTTAAAGGATTTGCTTTTAAAACAGAAGCCTAAGAGAAAAGCCTCTTCTCAGCACTAACACATCAGGTTATAGTTTCAAACTGCATGACATTGCTTGGAGAAGCAGGCAGGAGGCTAACTAGTCATTGCCTGTAGCAGGTCCAAGTCCCTTAAGTCAGAGAGAGACATAGTTATTAAAATGCAGTGTTTACTTGTTTGAAAGAATAAAAGGGCTTCTAGGGAGATTAGTTTTCACTTCAGCCTGGCAATCATTTAATAAACATGCCAGTTAAGACAAGCTGGATCTGTTCTTCTGTGGATTAGGTATCTGATTTGTCTGCAGATTTCCACCCCTCACAAAGAAAACCAGTCTATATTGTTTTGCCAAAGAGGATTTAACAGCAAGGTTTAATCAAAATGCCACTTGTGCCTGTGCTGAACTGAGCTTTTCTGCAATGAACATACATTTTTCAGTATATATATAATACAAGCTGATGACTCAACTGTGAATGGTGATTTGGGGTTTGTAGCATCTCTGCTGCTGATGTGTTTCATTAAAGCCACTATAGTGACGCACTGGAAATGAAATGAGAATCTTCATTCCCATAAAGAGCCTGATATTTTAGTGCCTGTAATGAGCATAGTAAATCCCAGGAAGTCTGGAATTTCCTTTGTAGATACAGTAGATTAATTAGCCAGCATCTTTCAGGGTTGAACCCTCAGTTCTCTGCTGTAGTGAAATGTATAACAAATGCTCTTACACAAAGATTTTGATCAACAAAACTGAATGAGTATTTGTGAAGGTTTAGTATCCTGCTACTTGTATCATCCGTGTTGTAAGAGGGATGGGATCTCTTGGTACTGAGGGATGTTGTGCACTTCATCTGATGTTATGAATGTCTTCGAAGTTGTGAGACATGCTCAAGGTTTGCTGTGCCTGAAGTTTCATATTCTCTAGAAGGATCCTGTTTGTAAGAGAGCTCCTGGAGCTGTTCCAACAGCAGAGGATCTGTCCCATTACTGCAGTGGCACAGAGAAAGGTTTGGAAAGCCGCGCATCCCAATGTAGATTGCCTCTTAGCAGAGGCCTGAGATTTCTGAGGATATCAGACGTTACAAAAAGTATTTAGTTGCTGTCTGCCTCTTCCTAGCAAAATCTGTCCATCCCACAGCCCAAAATCTGCACCTTCCTCCTCACGATCTGTACTGTTACACCAGGAAAGGGGAAGCCAGTAGTAGCTCCTGAAGCATCAGGTAAACTGCTGTCAACTGAGGAGCAAACCAAGGAGGGCAGGAGGGGATGATGAATGCCAGAAATTAACAGGATGGAATATTTTGAACCTGGGAGCAAAGGGGAAGGAGCAATTAAACCAAACCCTATTGTCTAGGTGCAGATACAAAGTCTCCCTGGGGTTTGATAACCAACATATGCAAAGACATTATCTGTCTCTGCACAACTCAGTGCTAAAGCAGTGAAGAAAAGTAGTATATTTGAGCAAATACCCTGGAAATAAGCAATTTGTCTGAAATAAATCCACCACTGACTCTTTTGAGTTAACCTGTTTCAAAAAACATCCGCTTCTGCAGCTTTGGGGTTGGGAATGGCTTTACCTTTTAACTCCTTTTCACCAAAAGACTGAACAGGTTCTGTGTGCTAGCAGTAAGGAGCTTTGACAGTTCAGTAAATAAATTCTGTGTTCATTGCTGCTGACCCTAGGTAAGGACAGCCTTGAGGATGAGAAGCAGTGTTACATAAATGTCTAGTGTACATAGCAACACGGAGAAGAGAGACACTGCCGCACTGCTTTTGGTGCACTAGTCCCACATTAGGATTCTGTCATTGCAAGGTCACATTGCTCATCTCATACTCTATAACCCTGGGGAAGAAATTTGGATGAGAACTGAGGGAGGAAAAGTGAAAACTCCCTCCTTGTGCTGTAGCCAAGAATATATTCATCGACAGCAGGGCATATCTTTTGATTTCAAAAGAGCATGTCATTTCTTTTTCAGGGGTAACGGATGCCCTCCTGGCGCTGTGTAGTGGTGTTCGCATGTTAGAAGTGTAACACAGTGATAACAGGTTGCTTCTGAATTGAATAAATAATGCCTCTGAGCCTTTTCTTCTCCCTACAATAATCTGAGAGAAATGCAAAATACCATACAGCATATAGAGCAGACTGTGTTCTGAGCTGCACTCAATGCAGCTTGGCTAGGAATACCGCACAACAGCTCTGCAAGCCGCTGGGAAGAGGCGAGGTTTAAGGCAAAGAGGAAAGCTGTTTTAAGGAGAAACACAGCAGTGATTCATTATCTGTAATCAGAAGCAAGCCATGTAAGAACATTGGCCATCACATCTTTGAATGGTGCTGAATCAGCCTAAAGGTACACTTCACATCAGGGAAAGTCAAGGGCTTTCAGACTGAGGCTGCAATGTGACATGAAAGCAAGTTTAAATGCAGCCGGGTGAGGTACCTGTACTTTCCAGGTTGGAGCTCAGACCTGTCATATTTGAGGGTCAGTTGTTTAGACATTGAGCTGGTCTGACTCCCGAGTGCAGTCTCAGTAGTGTGGTTATCTGAGGGCATGGACATACCCTTTGTGTTTCTGTAGCTTTATAGAAACGCATTCTTCAGTGTCTGGGAGCAGGGTATGTTATTGTACCTCATGAGGCGTGAGATGCTTCAACGATGTGCTCTTTGGAACAGATGAAGATGGCGAATGCCAACTTCCATTGAGTATACCCTGCCCGTATTTTCAGTCATGTTCATGAGGAATGAATGGCAAAATCTCTGCAGAGAAGACACAAGTGCTGTGTTTTCCCTGTGTTCTGTCATAGCAACATAATTAACTGTTAAAAAACATTTCACAAGAATGTGAAGCTTCAGCTATGGCATTACTCTGATTGCTTAAGCACTTGGAACTGTTTGGTGCTTACTTCTGAGAAAAACTTAATGTCCCCAAGCAGAGTTTAAAACCATGGCTGAGGTGCAACTTGGCAAAGGGTCTCCACCTGATAGTGAAATATCATTGCCTGTTAGAGGTGGATGCATTGGTTCTTTCATTAATCTTCAATCTCCTTCTGCATGGAAGTTTAGTGGGCACTGAGCTTTCTGATTGTCTCTTTCTCTCTGCATACCCTTAGCCTTCGTCCAGAGATACGCTCTAACTTTTAGATGGCTGGAAACATCCTCAGCCATGTCTCACATAGTCCTCTGCTCTTCCTCACTCCATAGCACACGTGTGTCGAGAGGCTTTTCCCACCCTCTGCTTCCATTAGCTCAGGAAAACACCACCTTGGGAAATGCAGAGGTCCTCCATTTTAACCATAGAATACACAATCTTTTGTAACGCTTCTAGTGCTCACAATCCAATGGGGGTCTTGCAGTCACTTTGATGAGCTTTAGGAAAATGATGGGTTGCAGCATCCCAGTGTTGGAGATGCTTTTTAGAATGAGAAGATGCCCACAAGGGCATCTGTGTCAAGAAACACTCTGTTTTCTGTGTAAAAAACAGGGAAAGGTCAAAATGTCACAGATTAAGTTGTCTTCTGATTGAGAATCGGGGATTTGGTTTGGGGAACGTCAGTTCGTAGGTGCCCATCACTGAAATACTGGAATTAAATCATGTTTCTGCTTTCACACATAGGCATTTCAGGACAGCGGGCAGTGATGGAAAGGGCTGCTTTGTTTCAATTACATTTTCTATCTCCATACAGCCCGTAGTTTATTAGCTGCATATAAATTCCTCCCTTCACTGATTAAATATTTTCTTGCCTGGTTTCTTTGCTTCAGGGAGCTCGAGAGCTTATTGTTTATAAAGGGAAAGAAGTATAGTGCTGTTAAGGAGACAGCTCCTAACACATATGTTCTGCTTTGCATCTTTGAGAAGCAGGCACTGATGCTGCTGTGACTGCAGAAGGATAGAGCTTTCACTGAGGTTCATGTGTGACCGAGACCCTCTTCCAGGATTCATACACTGATGAAGCTGTAGGCTTATAAATTAGGTTTGGTTTTTTATCTGAAACAAGTAGCTTTAGCCCATATGCACCAGGTTGTGAAATGTTTAATCCCACTGAGATTTTCTCTCCCTGTGTTCCTTCTAATCATTCACAAGAGCACATTTGGGTAAGAAATAATTCCCTTGGTCTGTAATAGGTGAGGAGCAAAGTCATAATTGTGACATCTTTCCCCGAACTGATGCCCAAGAAATTATTTTGACTCTATCAGCTGTATCACTTCCATAATGTGCATATGGAGATTTTTTTTCTGAGTTCTGTGTTTTTCCATTGTTTATATAAACTTTTTTTTTTCATTCCTGAATGAAAAAGAACAAAACCAAACAAACGTTTTCTTTACTTTGGAAGTGTGAGCATGTCCAAAATATGTCTGATTTTGAAAGCAGTCTTCTAAGATGCTTAGGAGAGTGGAATCCAAGTGGTAAAAACCCAATTATTTTCTAGTGGTAAAGCATCCTTCCTTTTATTTCAAGCCTTCATTAGTAAAAAGTACTGTTCAACCTAAACAATCCTACCATAATCTGAGCTTCAACAAGTGGATATCTTCCTTTTAAAGCAAAGCATCATTCAAGACAATCTCTTGCGGCAGGTCTAAAATTGGGTTGCTCCATAACTTGAGCCCAGATGCTGAGCCGGCTGCTGGGAGCTTGAGGGCAGGGAGCATGTTATTTATTTACCCTTTAGCCACAGCGTACGTTATCTCATAATGGTTTCTCTGGTGATGAGGATGTACAGTCAGGAATTATCTTGGAAAGGAAGAAGACAAATGATCCAGTTTTGTCTCCTTTTGAATTGGGGCTCATAAGGCATGTGAGATTTTGACATTTTAAATGCCCAAGAGCACACTGATAGGAGTGTAGATATCCTGAAAAGACCTAACCCTGTGATCCCACCAGTCAAAGGCCTTCTTTGAACCAGAGTGCTACACAGACAGGAAACAATTAATTAAAATCCAATCTCAGGAAGGAAGATAGGGATCCCAGATGAAATCGTTACCATCCCTAAAATCTGGAAAAAGCAATAAACTAAGTTCAACTTTCCATTTTTCTTTTAAGAAACAAGCCTTGGAAGTAATGATTTCCAATTAACACATATAAAGTGATAGAAAAAATGAGTGCCCTGTCTTTTGTGTAGTTGCAGGTCTTGACTTTTTCATTGCTGGCCAAATTCTTCCCTCACTCTTTCTTGTCCCCAAAGAAGGAGACAGAAAATTTGTTCTGAATTTCCAATTTTGTGATTATATTTTTTCCACTAGAGCTGAAATGAAAATAATGTATTAAAAGGAAGGTGGCATTTATTTTTTCATCTCTATGCAATGTGCAAGATAACTCTTTGGGAAAGTACTAGCATAAATGTCCACAATTTTGAGTACTCAATGTTCTTTTCAGAGATGCCTGTTTACATTAATATAATTTCAATCTGTTCTTATGTTTTTATGTAAGGATGTGGTACAATTGTTTGAAGATAAATGTCTGCTTCGTTTCCAAGTTTTGGAACAGAAAGAAAAATTTGGTCCAGAGCTTCCATTTTTAATTCCAGGCTTCCAATTGGAAATTCAGGCTTGACTTTATGGAAAAGAACAGTACTTAGTGTGTTCATGCCCATAAACAAGTCATACTCTTGTCATATGAAACAGCCTGCTTTGTAGCTTCAGCTTGCTGCCCCATCACAACAGAGGAAGTATGTTTCACTAGCTGGAAGGATTTAAATAGGTCACTATTATAACCGCATGCCGTGTAAACCTTCAAAGGGTAAGCAATAAGCTATTTGACTCTGCTCGTTCCTATCAAATGAAGCAAAGCTTTTACAAGGGAGCTGTATAATAAGTCACAGTTAGAACGCTGATCATAAAATAAGCTTTGTTCTGTGTTTCTTTTTCTTCTGTCTCTTTTTCCTGGGTCCATAGGTTTTTTTTTTCTTCTCCAAGTCATGTGCAGAAATCTTTTCCCATAGTATCCCTGAACTATACAGTGTTTTGATGGTAGGTGTGAACAATTGGCTAGAGAAAGGATCAGACAAGGGGAAATCCTGGGCTTTATCCCATGGTCTTACAATGTTTCCCTACAAACCAGTCACTCTGGTTAGGATTTGCAGTTTAACACGGAGAATTCAGGTTCACATAATTGCATTAAAGTTCTTTCTAAAATCCCATGTTCTTTTTGCCTACGTGTAAACCTGGGCAGTCACACCTGAAGTTTTATGGATTTGCCTGGCAAATAGTCCTTCATTTTAAATTCCTGGTTGCTGCAGGGAAATGATGCTTCTTTCCAAAAATAGACCAAATTAGCCATTTTATCTTAATGGCAATCCTGACAGGTAAGTATTTGTCTGCAGAATTCTGTTGCTGTTCAAATGTTATTGTTACATTCTGTTATATTAGCAGGACACCCCAATGTGAGTTTATGTCTCTTATTGTATTGACAAAGCACCATACATTTATACATCATTTAATTATGGCACTGTACTCTCAAGGTATTTACTTTACGGGAAGCTTCGTGACTTTGGAATAAACAACCATTCCAAGACTGAACAAAACATGGTTGGGTTGCTGTTTGTGACCTGGTTTTAATTAATAACATACTGCTTTAATCATGGAAGCTTTGTGTATGTGCATATGTGCATGTGTATTATTGCTGGCAAGGGAGGCTGGGATTTCACTGCTTAAACAGGGGCACTAGTACTGAAACATCCACATAGGGTTGGCACATGTGCTACAGGAGACTCAAGATCCTATGGAACAACAGCAGGAAGCTAAGTAGGTTATCCAAAGTACCAAAATTGCACTAGGCTACCTTATTTAGCCACCCAGAGTCTTCTCACTTAAAACATGAGGCACATGCTTGCTTCATATGCCACCTATTGAAATTTGGGGTAAATCCAAACCATTCAAAATGAAGGACTGTGACAAATGCATTCTTTTTGTATCTGCGACTATGAGAGCATCTCAGAAGCAGAATATAACATCTCATTGTCAGACACAGTCATCCCACCTCTGAAACCGAGAAAGTTATCAGTCCTCTGCGCTCAGTGTGTCTTCACTTACAGCACAGTAGAAACAGAAAATAGCACCTACCTGAGGCCTAATGCACCAAAATCAATTCAGAAGAAGTTCCTGGTCTATGGAAATGTAGAAGGTGTTTATTTATACTTCACTCATGGCCACTGGCATGCTGGCCAAAGCTACCAGAGGGAAAATTTGTATTTTCAACAATGGTTATAGTGTTTTTCATTAAGAGGAATATCCTTTCCCACTCACCTTACCCTGGCCAAGTAATGAGGTTTGATTTTCTGTCTGGTGTTTGGGGACTCTTATGGGAAACAATGCATTTCACAGATGCATTTGATCAAGAGGGAACTCTCAAGAGTTGGGGAAGAGGAGCACAAAAAATAAGAGGGCTATTTACTTTGGCAAACCCTGGCTAAAAATGCTGGAGCAAATAAGAAATTCTCCTTACACGAGGCAGCAAGCAGAGTATTGCAGCCTGCTATTTTCCCAGCGGAATATATAAACTGTGCTTCCTTCTCCCCGCTCCAGTGCTATACAAGCATCATTGATCATGATAAATCCGTGATAACAAGGTGAGCAGAAGGGTGGGCAAAGGCAGACAAAAGACTGCTCCTGCTAATAGATGAGGCTTTCTAGAGAGAAAAACAGCAGCCGTGGGCTGAGCAGCAGCTGTCTGCTCGATCCAGGCACCAACCTCTCATGAATTTCAGTCATTTAATGAACCATATCTCACAGCTCATTTTCCCCTCTGTTGAAGTTATAGGGAACATGAGCATCTATTTGGAAAACATGTCAAATTATGGGTTCAAATGTAGGTGCTGTTTAGGTGTGAACTGGCTTCCTATCCTAGAATGTCTCAGCTGGATAATTGCCTGAAAAAGCAGTGTGTGTTACAAAATTGAGACCATCTGAGGAGCCCAGGTAGCTGATTCCTTACCTCTTCCTGATTCAGAATTCCTGGGTGAAAAGGACCCCATCGCTGATCCCACCAGCTTCCTGAAATCTGGGCAGCAGTCAGTTGGAGCCTTGTTCACTGCAGGGAGCCTCCTGCTTCACCTTAAATGTGCCCTAATGGGCATTACAACCACATGGATGATACAGCAGAGCTGAAGAGTGACACATTGGAATGGTTCCTAATCAATGCAACTTGGATTATTTCTCCTGAAAACCCATCATCATTTTTGTATGTGAGATGCCTTAAAATAATCTGTACTTCTCATCCATCTCCCTTTTCCAACTCCTCCCAAATTTAATTCTCATTATTTTAATGGCTCCATGATTTATCGTTAGTCTTTCTGATGTCTTGTTGAGCATATGTGTAAGCATTAGGCTGAGTTTAATAACAGTGTATTTTCTTATCTGAAATTGCGCATTGTGGAGTGATGACTGATGGTCTGGATAACTTACAACTTGTCCTGTCTCCCTCCCAGAAACTGTTCTTCTGGTTTTCCTGAAAATTAGTGTTGTCAGCCCAAAGTTTCTGATCTCGCTACAGATTAATTTTCCAAATGAGCCTTCCTGTAACTTTTTACAGTAATATATGTCCTTGTAGGAGGACATCACCTTAATTATGGTGGCTGCAGTTATTCCCCAATCTGTCATCCATACCCAGACTGTTAAACACAATTTCTGAAGTGGCAGCCTCCCTGCAGACATCCCTGTTTGGAGCTCTGCAGTGCATTGGCTCCTAGGATGAGACAAAAGGCTGCAATTTTTGAGTCTTGATGTCTAGACTTGTGGATTTAAGGATATTTGTCCCAATGAAAAGGAAAGTCTGAATAGAAGTGATCTGATTTTCCAAAGCGACAAGTACCTTTTCTGGTATCAGTACAGAACACAAAAATGCTTATTTTCATTTAGGCTCTCAAATGAGAGTTGTCAAGAGCCTGAGTCTCCCTGAATATTAATAGGATGGTGCTTTGAAAGTCAACTCTGTTGACTGAATAACAGGACCAGAGCCTATAGAATAAAAAGGCTAAAATGAATTTTAAAGCAGCATCTCAAATCTATGATGGTGTAAAAGAGGAGACATGGAGCCTGGGTTCTTTGGTGGTCTGTATCTTCCATGGTCACTGTGGCATTAACTGGCAAGATTGAAGTTAAAACAAATTGCTGCTATTCTGACTTACAAAACACACAGTCTCTTGATATAAATGTCTGTAATGTCATTCAGATGAAAAGGGGCAGAGTCCTAATAGGGCTTGTCTACATATATGCACACATGTTGTACAACTTTCACTATTATAGTAAGAATACAGTTACACAGCACCTCTGTTGCTATAAGTGTTTTGCTATCAGCTAATGGCTGTAGCTCTGTCACTCTGGGATGCGTGTTGTGCTTCAGTTAAAAAAAAAACCCATATTTTCTCATAATTACACCAATAAATAGTTCTGTATAAGGATAATGTTGCAATCTTGGTCATTGATTTTCTCTCCAACTATCAAACCACGTCTATATATCATTCTATACAGCCAGGTCATCTGACAGTGAAAATCATTCTGTAGTAAATTTAGCAGAGCACCATTAATGGATCAGTATTTTCCACCCAGCCAATCTCAGCAAATTTATGAGAAGGCAGCCAGGCCTTCAAGTTCCTATTAGCAGATCCTCCTGACATGTTCAGCTCTGTGACAGAATGGCCAGCACGTTTTTGTAATGCTCTTGTCTTTGCATAAAGGGGTCTCATGCAAAGAACTTAAGCTTTTAGTTCTCACAGACATATGCTTTATTCCGTGGTATGTATGGACTATTTAATTGCAATAGCCTGCACAAAGGATTGAAGATAAGTTATGATGTTAATGTAGAAAAGCTCCTCAGCATCAGTCACTGGTGGGGGAGAAAGCAGAATCCTATTACAAGGTGGGTTGTGTTGGTATGCAAGGCAAGGAAACCCTGATGCAAGGAAACCCTGATGCATGGCTCTGCTCTAAGAGTTATGAGGCTTTGCAGACTGCTTTCTTTTGTTCATATTTACTGCACTGTTATCAGATGTGCTTGGAAAGTTGTGCAGCAGTTTGAAAATGTAGCACAGTGAAATGGTTGTGCTTAAAATTTCCAAGAAACAATTTAAACCAGAAACATTTTGACATTGTTATGATTGCAGGAAAGTATGTGAAAATATGTCCACAGTAGGTAATTGAGTTGAAAATACCATTTGATTATTATTGCCTAAGAATGTTTCTTTTACTAGAAAACAATGAGAAAGAACACGGAGGTTCTTTGTACATTCAAGTTCCTTTAAAATCTGTTTGACACACTCAGATTTTAGGTACCACCCCTGTGGGCTGTTTTTCTACTGCTGTCAGCTGTAGATGGCAGCCCAAATAATGTGGGACAATCCCACCACCGAGCTCTCAAGCATTCCTTTTTCTGATGGTTAAAACAGCACAGCATGGGGTGATAGGAGGAGGAAGTCCTGTAGGGCTGAATCAAGTTGCGTGAAGGGAGGTGATCCAAAGTGCCAAGCCACAGTTAGGGTCCAGAATTACTGGTTACTGCTAAATTCTTGTTTCAAAGGGGGTTTTTGTTTGTAGGCATGGAAAGAACCAGTTTCTCTACATATTTTATTAATCCAGGAGATTTCCAGAACTTTTTGGCATGATGTGAATTCTGCACGCCTGATGCCATCAAGAGAAGTCAGTAACATGCCAACTCTTGGGGAAATGTCCATATATAAACTGGGACATCAGAAAGCCTAATGGGTGCAAGATGGATATGCAGAAATAGTTGGTTTTCTATAGTTATAATAGCTACTTCATATCTAATTCAGAGCTCATTACAAAAAATCACAGTAAAAGGCCATTTTTAATGACAAGGTCTCATTGCTGCCAATTTTCAGCTCACTATGGAGATTGATTCAAAATGACTTGCATCCCTACACACGTGTATACACAGATGGTGAATTACAGATTTAACTCAATGGAGAGGACAGGTGCTAAAAATACAAATTTGGGGAAAATGTAGGAGGGAGAACAGGATGAAAAAGACTGACAGCTGCTTATTGTCCTGCCTTGACTAAATGTGACTGTTTAACAGCCTGCGGAAGAGAAAGGTCAGGCTAGAAAATGAAAGACTAAACAGAGGTAACAGTCTCTTGCAAAGGCCAGGAGCATACAGTACTGAGAACATTACAATGGAGCTGCCAGGTGTCCTGTATGAGATTTCTGAACATCAGTCTTGTGGTATTCTTTTTCATCATGTGAAACAACACGGTGCTGATACTGCAAATACATCCCTTGAATGCTGAAGCTGGTGGGATACTCATCTAACAAGTACTTTCAGACAAGCCTAACTCATTGCCTTCTGGGGTCAGGTTTTATGTGATTGCATAGGCTACATACACAGGATCTAGATCTTAGGGCACCAAGCACTGTTACACCCCATTTTTTACATTGTTCCTATCAGTGAACTCCCCAACCCTCAACCAACTGCCTAATGCCAATGGGAAGTTTCTTGTTTCAAGTCACCTTGGCCAGACAGAGGAAAAGCTAAAGGCAGGATTGCATTTAAACTCTGCCCACTCTGATGCAATGAGATTAACTGAAAGCACAGCCTCATGACATTACATTATTCCAAATAAAAAGAAAGACAGGAACTCCAGCTCCCACCTCAGGGGAAGAAGAAACAAAGCAAAGAGATCCTTCAGCACTTAACCTTACATCCTGAGCACAGGAGTAAGCACAACCCTGAACCTGACCTTGAGAAGAATAATGATGTGCCATTGCATTTGTAGCCTGCAGACAGGAAGCACAGTAACTCCTGCCAGTGCCAGTGAGGCGTGCCAAGGAAGTATTTAGAGCCGTGGTGCTAAGAGTTCTCTCCCTCCTTCTGACCCATCCAGAAATGAGGTTCAGGTTAACATGTGGAGTCCCTAAGAAGTCAATGGGAAGGGTGAGGTGTGTGCGCAGCACAATTTCCCTTGTCCCCAAATAGTTTCTTTAAGACTGTTGCATTCAATCCCTACCTGACATCAGTGTTCACTTCCCATTCTGGAGAAACCCAAAACAGCTTCCTCAGAAAAGACAACCAGCTGGGTTTTCATGTGCTGAAGTCAGATACACTTCTGAAGCATTTAAATGCCAAACTGTTATCAGATCTAAGCAGAAACACCACAGTGATGGAGAGAACCATCATGTGTTGATTGCATCAGTTTTATCCTAGTTACTAAGATAAATATACTCTGTACTATTTATTCCCTATCACAGATAATGTTGACTGAAACTTTGAAAGAGGGCTACTGTGTTCTTTGTTCTCTCTCAAAGCAGACATGGGCTCCAGGTCAGAGACTGAGTATGAGTCAATCAGAAAAAATGTTTGGGGGTATGCTAACAAGTATAAAGGGGATATAAATTCCCTTTCATCAAACAAAGCTAGGCTGAAATTCTCTGTGATGAAACTCCTGAGGAAAGGAAACAGACTGTTAGAGCCTCTGCTGAAGAAAAGGGAAAGGAAAAAGCTTGCCTGGGAATTGGTAGATGATCTGAGCAGAACATAAAAAGACTCTCAATAATAGGTCATGTGTTTGGTCATAAGGTATGAATGATGCCTTCCATGCTTTTGGGGAAGAAGGAATGTTCAGGAGCTGGTGAAAAGTAGCATTTAGACAACATGATAAGGCAAAGTTCTACTCTCATCCTTCCACACATGGTGAGTTTGCCATGGCCAAAAGCAAGAGGCTGAGGGACACACTGGTGAAGATCAGTGGAGAAGACACCAGCTTGGTTGTATCCTTTGTAAAGAATAGACATTTTGGTAAAACCTACCTTGACCAATGTGAAAATGAGATACAGTCTCCACTGAATATTGCAGAGGCTGAAATATATAGTTAGGATTTTTCTATTGGAACAACTTGTCAAAGGATCACATCATCACCAGCAGAGATAAAGATGTCATTAACCCAATGTACTCTGCTCTCGTCAGGCCACACCTGGAATACTGTGCTCAGTTTCGGACCCCATTATACAAAAAGATGCTGACAGGCTGCAGAGGGTCCAGAGAAAGGCCACAGAGATGATCCAAGGACTGGGAAGCCATGTGAGGAAAAGGTGAGAGAGCTGGGACTGTTCAGCCTGGAGAAAAGAAGGCTCAGGGGAGACCTTATCACCATGTTTCCAGTAGTTAAAGGGTGTCTACAAAGAAGACTCCCTTTTACAAGGAGTCACATGGAAAAAGATGAGGGTAATGGACACAAATTACTCCTGAGGAGTTTCTGTTTGGACACATAAGGAAAATTGTTCATAATGAGACCAACCAGCCATTGGAATAATCTCACCAGGGAAGTGGTAGATTCCCCAACACTGGAAACTTCAGATTCATCTGGGCAGGGTGCTGGGACATCTAGTCAGGGTTGTGCTTTGCCAAGGAAGGTTGGACCAGATGATCCTTGAGGCTGCTTCCAGCCTGGGATTCTGTAATTCTGTTTTACTGACACTGAAATATATAGAGAAAGGCATTTTTTTTTCAACTTCCAATGAAGCACAGGAGTTGTCCTTCCTGCCAGAGCATCCACACAACAAGGGATCGTGGCTCTGCCACAGGCTATTTCCTACTGCTGCAGCCATTCAGGCTGCCTCAAATCTGGACATTTGGGCTTTAAGGTGAAAAACTCCAACATATTCCTGTCACATTCTAACTCCAGGACGGGGGACTTCAGAAGTTACCAGCTCCAGACTCCTGTATGAGACACATCTTTGCCTGAGAAGCCCCTCAAAGCTTGTGGGATTTCTACTCCCCCTCCATAGATTGAATGAATAGGTCTTTAAATCTCAGTTCCACTGCAGCTGCCACCATTGGTGTGTTCCCAGCTCTCCATCTGTCTGATATAGCTGAGTGGGAGCAGTGAGTCCAAGATTCCTGGACAGTCTTGCAACTTAGGAGTCTGTGAACAGTTATGGAGTAAAAAGCACGTTCCATTTTAATCCCGCCCTTCTCTGTTCCCAAAGAGTTCCCTTTCAAAGTTCTTCATTGCATTCTTCATACTCGCTCAGAAGAATTTTGCAGAATAAGAATTACATCATAATTTTAAATGTTTTAGCCAAACCATGAGTACATCAAGCAAGGTTTTTAGAAGAATCAGTGAGGACAAAAGGGTGGTTTTCACTCTGTGCCTATAAGAGACTTCTTCTTCCCATTCTCATTAGTTGAAGTAGTCTAGAGGAACTAAACACAGCTACTAGTTGTAAAATGAGTGGAGACCTCAAATAGACTGCATGAAAATCTTTGTGTTTATCCAACTTTGAAACCAATCAACATCTATGAAGTAAAAATTTAAATATGGGTGTTATTCCTCTTCTGTTAAAAGTTATTTCTACAAGTATTCTGGGTTATATAAAATACAAATTAAATGACTGAATTGACCTCTTGTAATATTGTCATAATACAGTTTTCTTCCTGCCTATGTCTCAGTGCCTAGAAACATTTTAAATCCCATGCACTGTATTTGGGTTTAATACTTTCTAAGATACCGCAAAGCGTTCATCTATTAGTACCTCGGATCATCAGGCAGAAGCCATAGGAAAAGAAACATCTCTTTTGGATTTAAAAACAGTTTTTCACAAGGGAGAACAGCTTCATTCAGCAAAAAGCCTACATTTTGTTGAGCTGGAGGTGATTTTAGCCCATACTTTCCTTAATCATGTCTTAGCTCCTAAGGAAAGGATATGGTTGGATTTGAGGGTGTAGACCTTTCCTTCTATTGCTGGTGGAATACACTGGTAGTTTATTCCCACTTTCGGGTTTGCCTGTGTTGCAACTATTACTGTACAGCTAAGGATAGTTGGGATGCTGCAAATGTATTTGCATGGTCCTTCAAAACTGGATTTCTACAGGAGAGAGATATTAAAACTTTGATGTGAAAATTCACAGGACAGCTCCTATAGGAACACCTGCTCTAGGTGCACCCTTCACAACAGACATACCAACCCCTTACTGTTTGTGTCTTTTCTGCTCTGTAAAAGACTGTAATTTCTGTAGTTCAGGAGAAAATTCCAGTGCAATCGCCCTGAAATTGAAATGAATCCATGTAGTTGGGTGGTTGAAACCTGTCAAAATAAAGCCTTCCATTGCTCCATGAGGATGTTCCCTGGAGGCAGCTGTGAAAGAAAATAGCTCATCTGAGAGGTCCCAGCTATCTGTTGACTAGTGAAGAGCACTCAGACCAGTGGTCAAAGCACATATTTCCCCCAGTTTCAAATGATGCAGTGTCACCCCTTCCTACCCACTCACCTTCCCTCCCTCAGCCTTCTCACAGCCCCTCTGAATCTACTTGTGGCTCCTTGCAGCCCATGGAGATTCATGGTGGAGCACCCCATGGAAGGCACCTACGCTGAAGCAGTTCATGAAGAACTGCAGCCTATGGGAAGGACTCATATTGGAGAAGTTCATGGAAGACAGTCTGCCGTGAGAAGCTCTCCATGCTGCACCAGGGGAAGAGTGTGAGGAGTCTCCTGGGAGGAAGAAGGAGCAGCAGAGCAACATGTAAGGAACTGCCCTCCCTCCTGTCCCCCTACACTGCTCGTGGGGAGGAGGTAGAGAAACTGGGAGTGAAGTTGAGCCTGGGAGGAAGGGAGGGGTGGGGGGGAAGGTGTTTTAAGATTTATTATTATTATTATTATTATTATTTCTTGCTATCCTATTCTGACTTTTGATTGGCAATGAATTAAATTAATCTCCTAAAGTCGAGTCTGTTTTGCCTGTGACAGTAATTGCTGAGTGATCTCCCTGTCCTTAAGTGATAAGCCTTTTGTTATATTTTCTCACTCTTGTCCAGCTGAGGAGGGAAGTGATAGAATGGCTTTGGTAGGCGTTCAGCCAGAGTCAACTCACCACAACTTGTTTTGTTATGTATGGGTTACTTGTATGGCATATATACATACTAAGCCACCAAAAGTCAACCATAATATAAATGATTGTTAAGTCAAATTGAATTGGGGTGAATACAGTGAGATGATGTTTCACCTCCTAAACCCCTCTCAGCTCCACTGAATACAAGCTGATATATAAGATGACTAACTGCAGCATTTGAGACAAGTGAGAATTGAGTTTTGCGAGCCTGCTTTCTGTGGCTGCTGGCATTCAGTCAAAGACAGAACATTACAGGAGCTGGAGGGAAAATATTTCTATCTTAGAAGAAAAATATGTCTACGGATCATTCACTCTGCTCAGAGACATCACATATTTTGCTCACTAAAATAAAGGGTTGTTTCTGCTCTTACATTCAAACACAGAGGTAGCCCTGATGATGCAGTCAGACACCTATCACTAAATCCGAACACCAAACACATGTATTTGGATGTGGATTGGATCCTACAGCTGTGAAAAAGCAAATGAAAAAGCAAATAAAAAAGCAGAGAATCATATGCTAAAGCCAGCACCACACAGACTGGTCTGGTTTCATAGGAACATTATTTAATCAAGAGGAGGAGATACATAGTGTTCTTTGGGTGGCATGGTAACTTATGTTGAATCTGGGAAATGTTCGTAGGAGTGGATCTGATAAGATACTACAACATGAAGGTTACAAGGGGCTTGAAGAGGAAGACTGCTCCTCCTGCTTATGCAGCACACCTCAACAAGGTATTTGCAAACATGAATCAAACATTGCATGCTTGATTAGCACCTTCACTGAGTTACCAGAGGCCTCTAGAAATTGGACTGATAAGACACGTTGTTGTAATCTTCACTTTCTATGAGCAAGGGCTGTATCTCTTCAGAAGTTCCTCTTTTCTTCCGGCAGGTCAGGATGAGCCCTGTGAGCACAGCAGTAATGATGCCTCCAATCACGGCTGCTCCAACCAGCCAAGCCCAGATCTGACGGGCTTGCTCGAGGTAAGGTATTAAAACTCCTGGAAAGAATCAAGTGCTGGAAAGAAAACAGAAGAAACAGGAAAGAAAGTCCTTTTACATGGTGCAATGTGCTGGTAGTTTAAAGTTGTGTAACAGGTAAAACTGGGAGGCTGATCGAAAGAAGAAACTACATTGATAGAAATTGTCACAAATATTTTCAACAAATCTCTTCAGCTCTTATATTCTGCTTCTCAGTCTTCATATAAAGGGCAGGAACAGAGCTCACTGTCCCCAGTGCTCTTTATGGTTTTTGTCAAAACTGAAAGACTATAACCCAAGAAGTCTGATACCATATGGCCAAAGGTCCTGCTAGCTCAGCATCCTGTTGTCAGCAATAACCGAAGCAGAGCACCAGGAAGAGTTCAAGAATGGGTCAGCCTATTACAATCCTTTCACACAATACTTACCCAGACTCCAACAATTTGTAGCTCAGGGATTTCCTGAACCAGATGTAGTGTCATTGTATATAGTCATTGGGGGATATTTTTCCCCCCTTCCATCAGCTTTTCTAGCTCTTCTTTGAATTTTTAACACAATTTCTTCCAGCAAGGAAATCCCTGCCTTAAGTACATGTCAAGTGGGGAAAAAAAGGCTTCCTTTCACTAATTTTGAACTTGCCCCCTGCTTGTTTAATTTGACAGTTGTGTGGGGTGAGGCAACACAATTATTCTCTGGTCACTCTGCACAAGACATCCTCCTTCTTTGGTGAATCCAGGGCAGCTTCCCACAGGTTAGGTAACCAGCTACCTTCTTGCTTCATGGTATGAATCTGTGTGTCTCTCTCTCTGTTCTTCTCGCTAGTTATGAGTCTATGAGTTATGAAAGCTAAACCCTGCCAAACAGGGCTCTCACTTCCTGATAGTGGTTGGAATGTGATCTGTTCACTCAACAACCTGTTGGATTGAATTTGAGGAATGGATACCTGTGCCCTTGGGCCAAGGGGGATTTGTAATCTACATCTCTAAATTAATAGCTTTAATTACTATTATTAGCTGCAATTATTAGCTGTTAGGAAAAAAACAACAAACCCAAAACCTCACTTCTCTGGGCAACTTCTCTGGAACCACCTGTGGTGGTTTATTCTAGAACAGTATCATGCACCCAAACTGATTTATATGTACTCACTGTATTTAGTGTGGTATATACCCACAATAGATTTAAATGTTTTTTGTTGCCATCTTGTATTTTCACTGGTGCTCAGAAAAGTAATCCCATATAAATTCTTGGATCATGGTGCTTCTGAGCATATGCTTCTATGTGCACTGTGCTCTGGAAAGATGTTGTTGGTTTGCAGCACCTGTAAGGTTAAGCTATCTTTAGCATTTAATGTCTGAATTCTGAATCACTTTATAAGATGTAATTCAAATTTATGCTGAGTTTAGACTGAATATAGTTTGTTTGTTCCTACAACTCAACTTCTCTTTTGGGAAGGTTTGGATGCTAATTCTCTGGTTCTTGATTTCTAGTCATCCAACTTTGTATTCTGAGATGCTATTTGCAAGAGTCTGCATGTTCAGCCTTCTACTTCTGACCTCATTAGACATATAAATGCTATATAACACTAAGAATTACAACAAAAATTAAGATCTTGGTGTTTATGAGTGAGATGCACAAACCTCTGGGTATGAGGTACATTATCTCTTCAGTCCTTCATTTCTCATCTGTCAAATGAGGAAAGTACCATTCACTGAATCCTCTGTATTGTGAATGTAAGTTAATATTTCTTCAGGACTCAGCTGCTATAGGGATTGGCACTTGAAGAAAAGTGTTAGAGGAAACATCTTCAGGATAGCATTTTAAAAGCATGCAATAAATCATACATTAGGCAACACACTGCTTAACTGAGAAAATGGAAATCAAAATGAAAAAGGATTGGACTTCTCTTTCTCAAAGAATGCTGCCTATGCTGTGTTGTGAATGAGGTGGGGATCTGGGCAAAAACAGTGTGCAATTAAAGATAATGCAGATATGTAGAGGTGGATGTGGAATTACAGCTATATAGACAATTTTAATAGTGGCATTTCTTAATTTTGTGTGCTTGACTTTGTAACTCCAATTTTTTTAACTCAACTCATATTGCAAGTATGCCTAAATAAGAAACAATCTGGTTATTTAAACTGATGTGTGTATATGATGAAAGAAAATTGATATGCAACAGGAATTTGATAATGTTTTAATGTTTAAGAAAAAGAAAATGATCACAAAGTTATCTTCTTTGCAGAATTTTTCTTGGACATGAGGATTTTCTAAGTGACATCTTATACTTTTTTCCTGAACCATCTCTCTCCTCCATCAATGTTATTTGTAAGTCTAAGCTAACTTCTTCCTGGTAAAACATAACATGATTTTGAGATGATGAGATGTCACAGGAGGGATTAATCTATTTTATTATATCCTGATAATCAGTCAAACATGCCCTTCTCTTGCTCTCAGATTCAGCCTGCAGGTTTTGTAATTGACTCAAAGCCAAAAGCCACCTCCTGGCATCTCCTGCCTATTTCTTTATACTGCACAAAAAATGTGTTTGGCATTATTGTCATAAAGTTGCCATGGCAAATCCTGGGTGTCAGAGGATGGAACACCCCAGGACTCCACATAATCTGTTAATCTGTGATTCTACACAGAAGCAAACCTATGATTGGACTCTCTGACCAGTCAAAATCATGCAAACTGGGATTTCAAGTATTCTGTTACCATCATTCTTTAATCTCTATTTGTGCAAGACCCAAGAGTGCAGTAACTGTGTTTGCTGATGACAACCCGGGAAAAGTGTCAAGGGAGTGATGTGGTCATGGAGAGCCATAGCTGCTTTGTGAGAGACATTAACCAATGCCAATTCCATTATTTTTATATTAGTGTTTAGAGTCAAACTATAATCCGTGTTGGATGCTGCCATGAACAGCAATTAAAAACCTGCCTTTTTAGTCAAGAGATTCATGACAAAGCAAGAGGAAGCCAGGCCAGGATGGTGCATGATATCTACCCTACCATTAGTGACTAACATCAACAATATCTCCTTATTGCTCTTTCTGATAGGAAAATAGCAGTGATTAACCTCAGCTATGGTCTTAGCAGTCAACTCTTGACATACTCTTTCTTCTCAAAGACACTGTTAACCCTAGGTAACAGCAACAAATACTTTCTTACTTTTAAAACATCAAAATGGGTTTTTTTAATGCAATTTAAACATGCCAGGCAGTCTAGTTTGTGTGCATTCCTGGAATTCGTTGAGAGAGTAAGAAAGCACAACAGTATAATTTTAAGGTGTAGCAATGTGTGTGTCCTACTGCTAAATAGCTCCCAGAAAAAAAAGAAAAAACAAAGCAAAACCCCCCTAGTTTTAAAATCCATATTCCTGTTCCTCCCATTAAGCATCATTATATAACCACCAAAAATATCTGCTCATATTTCTTTTTTGAGGGATATATTTTTGCATCCTGTTTTCTTTGATTCACTCCTGCATTTATTAACCTTAATCTACACCTCCTTATCTCTGCCTGAAGAGAGCCTCGGGACAAAATGCTCTCCTCTCACCTATTTAATTCAGAAATTGTAAACAGCTTCCCAAGCCAGTATTTTTAAAGGATTGTCACCTTTAATTGTTTTCTATTGTCTCAGAATTTATATTTTGTTGTGCGTGTCACTATTTTATCATAGGCTCTCATACACATAACATCACCCTTTCATACTGTGGCCAACAGCCTGTGCTCCTGAGCTGAGAGACTCAGCACAAATGTGACGGTAACATATTTGCCAGCTGCCACGTTTTTTACTCTCTGGGGATGCGATTTTGCAACTAAACTGTTAACGAAACAGAAATAGAAATGAGCTGCAGTCTGATTCTGGATCTCAACTCTCCTCCTACAACACATGCATGAGCAACCTGGCCCTCTACATTGTAATCAAAACGCTTTCATCCAGTGCTTTGCCCTTTCAAAGATCCTTAGTTAAGGTTTCTGAAACTGCAACCGATGGTTAGATTCCTTGGTTTATCCTTGGGTAGCTGCCTGCTTTCCACCCAGATGCACAGGTAGTGGTCATCAAATTGTTCCCATGGAGAGAGGGGAAAAGTCAAGGATGAGCCTGCAAATTTATCTGTTTCTAGAAGAAAGAGAAAATAGGGAAGTCTTTGGCCAAGACCTGAAATACAAGTACTTGAAAAGATCTTGCCATAGAAAAATGTTTTGACGGCTTATTGCTAGGTGGTGCCGTTAGTCTTCCAAATCATTTTACTGATGCTAACAAATGTTCCTTTCCAGTAAGCCATGCCAGTTGTAGTTTTATAGCTTATGGTTCCCATGTCAAGGAAAACCAGGTGTCTGCTCATGTTTCTGCTCAGATGAGCCCCCCAGTAACTAGACTGTGAGGTGTGTCTTTGATTCTTGAGGGATGGATTTCCACATACACTGTTTGTGACCACTTCTGCTTCAGGGCTGCCGTATGCATAAAAATAAATGAAGTTGCAATTAAAATAACATACTGTCACACACTGATTTGCTTTTCAGTGGAAAGCAGGGCTCCAGGTATCAGCTTTTCCTCAAGGGCACAACAACCATATAATTTAGGCATTAAAATGCCATTTTGTCATTGGATTCTTTCCAAGTTTTATTTCTTGCTGTCAGCCTCACCATATTCTTTGTAGTCCTGCTTCATCTCTACCAAGTCGCTGGTGCTGTAACTCAGAACTGCTACTCTTGCTGCTTTCTGCCAGCTGCTTTCTTTAACAGCAGACAAGCCTGGTCCTGAGAACAGAATGGAGCCAGGTCTTGTGTGCTCATTCCTCACTTTGTCCTGCGTTCTTCCTCTGCCTTTCCTCTTCCTACTCATTTAGAACATGAAATGCTGCCTATTCTTGACCACCCAGTTCTATTTTCTCTTCTCCCTTGATTACACAGAAGTTTCCAGGGAGGGTCAGGAGTCTTTCCTGCTTCAGATCCTCTACCAAGAAGTTCCTGTTTACTCCTCTGTTCCTCTGAACATACTTACTTGAAGAAAAGTCTGGGTTTAAAGACTAGAACACTGATAAAATCCACCTGCATTTTGAGGTTCCAGCCATCTTCCATTTGTAACTGGGTCTTCCCTTCAGATAAGAAATAGCTTAAACTCTGTTCTCAGTGAGATTAACAAGGGGTTAAAGGATGCCTGAGGATTATCTGGGCTTTCTAAATGGTGTTGAATTTCAGTCTTCATGTTGAACTTTCAAAATAATTAAGGAACTAATTTCCTTACCTCTGTGCTAAAAAAACATGGGCAGGATTTAAGAAGAATTTCATTTTCTGAGGAGTGTGTTCTCCCCTCGGAAAAGGGAAGAGACCAGGAGGAAACAGATGGGAATTCCTAAATGATAAATATTTTACCATTTGCTTCCTTTTGCAGTAACTATTCCAGACTCAGTATTTCTGAAAGTCATGGTATTTGGCACTTCTTCTGAGTGGTACAGTTCTAGGAATAATGCGAGTTTAGGAAACTCATGGCTTACATTAGAAATATGTATCAATATTACTGGTCTTGATTGGGAATTAAATTACTACAACATGAGCAAAAAGGCAAAAATGCTACTAATACGACTAAACTAATAATTTTGATAATATATTTGAAGCATCTATTAGATTATTTTCTGTGTGGGGTTGGCCAAACTGTTTGTAGCATGTTCTGTCTCTGGGTTATGGTATTAAAAGAGCCTTAGACAATTATATTGGAGAGCTGCAGATTCCTTTCATTGCACATAAAAATGTGTTTTCCTGGGTGACTAAATCACATGCTATGTTTTGCATGAGAAGTGAAGAAATAAGCTAAATGCATGATTGGACTGTTTATCAAGTATGCAGAAAGCATACACCCCCATTACTATGCAAACTGTCAGAAAAGAAGGGATGCCCTGAAAACTGATACTGTTCTGATAAAGACAAGAAGGAAGCTATGAGAATTCTAGCACTGCTAAAATGTCCCTGATGCTTTTGCAATATAGTTATTGGACTTTCAGCTCTTAATTACTTTTTAACTGAAGAGATGTGTTCATAGAATGTTTTTGCCTCAAACAGGAAAACAAACATGCCCAGTAACCTACTTTCTCACTGGCCAATGTTTTTTCAAGGATAACTGCATCCCACATCCAGGGTAGGTTTTGGCAGTGTTGAACTTAGAGATGAACTAAGGTTTGGACCAAGTGTTCAAACTAAGTTGAACTTCATGTTGAACTAAGAGACATGTCTGATCATTCCAGTGATACACACTGTCATTCCAATGGTACAGTTTTAGAAAAGATTGAGCCAAAGCATCTGAGCAATCAGTTCCAGGCAACATTTTACCTTTAACAGAATTTAACCCTTCCCTTAAACAATAAGGAAACTAGTACTACTCAAGAAAAACTTTGAGGTCCACGACCATGAGCATGAGACCTGGTTTACTTAGAGTTCTGAAAGAGCCACAGCCCCAAGGGCCTCTTGTCATCCTGTGCCTGAAGATGGCCAAGATGTCCAGGACAAAACTACCTCTGAACAGCAATGCAAGTTAAACCCATAACTAAACAGTGCAAATCTTATTTTGATTTAATGAAATTAACATTATGAATTATTAAGTTGTGTTCATATAAATAACCATAGGGCAAGAGCAAAGTCAAAGGATCACTATTTTAAGTGCTGCAGAGTTTGTGTTGGCCTTTGGTGTATTTTACTCTGGGTATTTAAGGGCACTTTCCCCTCCTTGATTCAGATCATTTGGATCAGATTCTGCTCTTAATAGGCTAGGATAGATAACATTGATGTCAGTTGGCTGGAACGTTTCTGGTGGCATCACGTTGACTCTACATTAGACCAGAAAATATGAAAACCAGCAGGTACAATTTGGGACTGTATTCAGGGTAAAACAGGAATAGAAGGATTTTTTTAATATCTTCTCATTTTACAGAGATATTCAAGGTTATAGGCAACAAATATGACATTTACTCAAATAGTAACATTACCTGGTTCTTGCAGGTACTCATAGTCATACCCCAGCTCTCTTGAAGTTTTAAAAAAATTCTCCATTTCTATAAAGGGGGATAAAAGGAACCATGTAGTTTTCTCGATTGTGCCCAATGGGTGCGTTGGCTGCTGGGTAAACTTCTAGCATGGGCCTGTGTCTTCTCAGCCATCGCTCAAAAATGCTGTAGAAGAAAAAGCATGTCCATTAATGGTGGGGATTGACAAAAAAATTCTTTTTGAAGATTAAAAAAATAGTGTTAATGCTTTTTTTTGTAAACCCTGGGACAGAGTGGCACACAGTGACTTGTGTTTATGTTCATGTAGTGCTTCCCCACTCATTTGGGATTAGCTACTTCAATGCTGACTTCCTACGCAAACCTACAAAAAGCAGATGCCTGCAGCTCTGCAGAGAGGCTGAATATGCTTTTAAATTCCACAAATGCAATTCACTGTCTTGCTGTGACCTGAATGCAGTTTCTGCTCAGTAATTCACATGGTTGTGAGGGATAGACAGAAAAAGGATTGAAGACCTCAGTCCTTCCTTGTGACCCTCAGAAACTTTTATAGCTTGTAGTGAATGGCCTTGTTGACAGCTACTTGATCAGTCCTGTTCCCCTTCTTCTATTTTCTTTACAAGGTTTTTTATACCTGCATTAACATATGGCTACACCATGGCTGGGTTGACATCACAAAGGGAGTGGAAACATCTGACGAAGAAGGGATATGGGTCCAAAACTTGATGAAGCAGTTCAACTGTAAGGAAAGTCTTTCTCCAGCCATACCTTCTCCACTGACCTTGGTGTCTGCATAGTTGTTTTGCTTATTCTCATCACTCTCTTCCATCTGCTGTTGTGCAGCTTTTTTATCTTTTCTTAAATATGTTATCAAAGAGACACTGCCAACATCACTGGTGGACTCAGCTTTGACCAGAGGTAGCTCTGTCTTGCAACAGGCTCCATCTCACATGGGAGCAGCTTCTGGCACCTCCTCACAGAAGCCACCTCTTCAGCCCTCTCACTACCAAAACCTTGTCACATAAACCAAATAAAAGCTGTTACAACCACTGACCTCAGCTGCTCCTGTCCATTTTTCTCTGCCAAGGTGTCTCACATTATCTGTTTGTCAGCACAGGGCTATATGTCTGTTCTTTAACCTGAAGACAGAGAACTTACAGGCTGCAGTACAGGAGAGTTTGCATTGACATTTTCAAGTCAGCAACTGGATGTGTTCAGAAAGCAAAATCAACAACCTTCCAAAACATTCTTAATTCTCCCTTTGTGTCTGAGCTTTTTCTTCTCAACTCTTTGATTTGTTTCAGTCCTCAAATTCTTTCTCTTATCCCCTGCTATATGCAGGGTGACCACAGCTCTTCAGCTGACAACTGGATATGCCATGTAGGAATAGGGATTGTGGGCAATATGATGTAGGGAAAGTAGATGCAGGTGTCTTATGTATAAAGAAAGAGGACAGCTTGCTTGAGCAGGAGACACTGGTGAGAGGGAATTATCAGCATCAAGCTCAGGGAGGGATTACTGAATTTATTTATCAGTTATGAGGGATGGAAATGATCTAGAGAAACCTGTAGATTGTACTCTAAAATCTTGGCTTAACAGTTGCTCTTCATTTACACTGGACCCTGATTGGATGACACAGACTTTTTTTCCTATCTTCTATTAATAAGTATCTGTTCAGGGACTCAACTTATCCCAGCAACAAAGACCCTACATGCAAGTGCTTGTTTCTGCAGGATCTCTGCAGAGTACCCAGGGATTGTGAAAGCAGATTTTTATCTCTTGTCTGGGTAGAAATGTTGAGAAACACTCTGCTTACCCCACCAAATGAAAGCCCTCTCACTCTCATCAAAACAGAGGCAGGGCCGAAGCCTTCATTCTTTTTTTAGGATCAAAAGATTTAATAGATGACAACATCATTATGTTCATACACCTTGTCAACCCTTAACAAAGCAGGTATTAATCTTGATTAAAATCTTCATTTATGTCTCTCTTCTTCAGTTAATTTCATTAACCGCATCTAGAAAAACTCTTGTCAGGATAATAACATTTAGCTGAAGCTTTCAGATGGATAAATTTAAACAATGATATCAAGGCTGCACTGCAGTTATCACAAGAAAGTTTGAACAGAAACTCTGCAATCAGATTACATCTTTGGAGAACTGTATAAAGAAGTTCAGAAATCATTAAAGAAGGCACATAATATAAAGGAACTCAGGGCATTAGTTTAGCTCGAAGAAGGGTAGAGGGATATGTTGGAATTTGATCTTTTCCTTGCCTGGTATTACGTTATCAGCACCTTGTTTTCCCAGCAGTTGCAGATGGGAGATAGCTCTTCTTTTCCCCACAGAACAGGGCTGTTAGAAATACAGAGATGCTTTGGTTACGGGAACATGATGATGTTTTAAAAAGAAGGCAGGGATAGGATTTGAATCAAGTTTTCACAGTTTTGGTAATGATCTATACCCTAACTAACTTTGGAATGCGCAATCTGCGTACTTCTTAGGGCCTGATATTTAGGAAACACTCTGAAAATCTGGAGGTCTGATGAGCACAAGGTACTACAAGTCATCATTCACCTGAATAACTTCACATGTTATGCCCAGAAGCATAGCATCTGGATGACTTAAATGTTACCATTTCATAAGGCAGTTTCAAGAAGAATCCTTAGGCCAGTAATCTTTGAAGCAGCATGCAAATGCAAAGCATTTTCCATGGAAATGAAACATATGTACTTCTGGATTCCTTCATTCCAGCATTAGATATCAAGCTTTTCTTAGCAGTAGCAGGAACATTGAATTGTTTGCCCTTGCAGCTGATCTTTAGATTTAGATGCAATTGTGTGCCTCTAATTACTGGTATGATAAGTTGTGCTGATGCATAAGCTATGTTACACAGCCCATTGAGTTTTTTATGAATACTTCTCTCCTTTAGCCTAAAAATCCTACAGCCTTTATTGAAATCTCTTCCATCTAACATATCTGTATGCCACTATAGAAATCTCAGAAACATCCTTTAAGGTTTTAAGTCACACTTTCCACTGCTCCCTCTAGAATAGCTTGTTCCATGCATCTATCTTGGCTTTCTTTTTCTTTTTATTTCTTTTCTCTTTTTCTTTTTTTTTTCTGTTTCCCTTTTCCTTTTTCTTTTTTTTGTTTTTTCCCTTTTATTTTTTTTTTCTTTTTCCTTTTTCTTTTCTTTTCCTTTTTCCTTTTCATTTTTTTTTTGTCAATTTGAAAGATTAGGATCATATTGTGCTTGCTAATAATAGCAATTGGGTGAAGTTGCATTTATTATTTCCACTTGTTCACAGCTTGTTCAGTAAGATGGCTCACTACACAATTTTTTTTTTGCAAGATAGTGCACCATGCTCCTGTATTTTCATGAAAATCTTCATGTTTTTCTTCTTTTGCCTGAGAAAACTGACAGATTTGGTATATCAGTAGTATCTTTTACATCCTTATTTGTTTGTATTTTTTCTTTTAAAAAGGAGGCACTGCCATTCCCTGCCTTACTCATACTTTTAAAGAAAAAATATGAAAGAAGGGAATTTTAATCGTGCCTTTCAAAAAAGGCTTCCCAGATGAACGGAAAAATAAACCTTCCAATTGCATCCAGATGGGGGAAAAAAAACATGGAGAGGGTACAACTTAATCTAGTCTTCTGATATGAAGTACAAACAGTTCTTGCTGGGCACCATGCATATTTTCCTACCAGAGTTATATTTTATGACTCCCCAGCTGAGGCTGCTAACTCCTTCATACATTTTTAAGGAAAACTGAAACCCTGAAGTAACCTCTGGCTTTTGCGATCAGCCAGGTACTGACATTGTCACAGGGCTTCTATCCCTGGGGACTTGTCTTAACTGGAAGGACCTGGGCAAAAAATGAAGCATATCTGGAGAAAACAATCCCAGTATCTTTTGTTTCAGAGTACTGTGACCACTGAATTATATATTGTAGGATACCTTTTTCCCCCTCAAATAAGGTGTTTTGTCCATCCCTGGCTACATTTAAGGCAGTTGGCATCAAATGTGCTCTCCTTCATGCAGTGCTGTCCTTTTCCATAGGAAAAAAAGAACGCATATGAATAGTTACAATGGATCATATGACAATTCTTTCATCTGCCTTGGTCTACAAAGACAGTTGCTTTATTCAACAGCAGGCATGTGGTTTCTTTGACAAAGAGAAATTAGTGCTTCCATGATCAGATGCTGATCCACTTACAGTTGACAGATGTTTTTCTTCCTTCTCTTAAAAGCAGCCATATTGTAAGTTATTTCCTTTTAACACCTTGAAAATATATACTGTTTTCTATGCTTTGCTCAGTAGCTGCAAACTTGGAAGACCTTAGGGCTGCAGAGCTTAATCTACATGCAGAGAGAAAAAAATGCTGCTGCAATTAGCTGGTCCCTTTGTGGAGTGACAAAGTTCCCAGTAGAAAAAGCCAGGTTTGGCAGCAGGACAGCAAGCTGGTTATCTTGGCAAGACACTGCTAGTATTTTCCTTTCATATGAACCTCTGCATCCTTTCCTGCCCTCAGAGCCTAACAAAAAACAAGACTACGAATTGAATGACATCTGATGGGCTATTTTATTCTGTGTTTCCTCCCTTTCTTGACATAATGACATTAAACAGTTGGACTTGATATTAAAGGTCTTTTCAACCTATTTGATGCTATGATTCTATGATTCTAAAGGTAAAAAAAGGAATTGGATGAGTCCTCTATGATACTCAATCTTCATATTTCTCTGTGAAAAATAGTACTGAGCGGAAGTTCAGTGAGAGAGAAACCTGTCTGACTCCTAGCACAGTCTGGTTGGTTACTTTCTTCCTCAGCATGAAGACAAAAAGGGCAAGCAGATAATTAGTTATTTGTAGGAGTGATATTTTCCAGAGACAGAGACTTTCTGAGGATTGCAATCCCAGCTACACTGGCATCATTTGGGAGATGTTGGCAGTGCTGAAAAGAGCAGATGGGATGTGAGAGTGGTGGGGAAGACAAGGCGGGATAAAGGAAAGAAGTGAGTGAATCAAAAGTAAATGGGAAATTTTATTCACAGAAGGGAAATGATGAGAACACAACCTGGGATCTAGCAGGAATAAACCATAAATCCGTGAGGGTGACAACTCTTACCTAGGAGGGTCACGAGCAATCAGGACTTAAGAAATCGAAATTTAAAAATATGGAAAATAAAGCAATGAAATGGAGATTACTCTCCTGATAACCCTAATGCCCTTTGTATTTCTTCAGCAGTAAGCAAAAGTGACTTGGTAGCTTTTATTTAAAGGCCTTTTACAGATTAAAAATTATTCTATCTAGATTAGAACAAAGACTCCACCTGGGAATCAGTGTGCCCAAAGTGCATGTCCCAAAAGAGGCTAAGGAACTGAAAGGGATAATGTGAATTTTGAAAGGTGCCCTGTCTCACATTCAAAGCTCAAAGAGGTTCAGTCTCTCTACATTGCACTTCCAGAGTATAAATTGTTTTGGAGTGGGTGCATTATTAAATTAGATATTGAAGGTTTTAGAATTACCAGATTATGATGATCGACATTCCATGCAAAGATTATTTTTGTGGTAAGAAATATAATTTTAATATTGTACAGTGGATTGGATTTAGACAAGTTTAGGATAAAATAAGGCTCAGTGTTTGTATTTAAACACTGGAAAAACTGATCTAGGGACATGTTAAATTCACTGTTGCTAGAATCCTGTGATTCAGACAGAAGCTGCATGCTTGATGCAGAAGTTGGTAAGGGAAGTTATCTGGTCAGAAGGATTCCGAAAAAGTCATAAATAGGAAGAATATTCGCCCTGAATATTTGAGGATTTTTAGAAAGTGTTAAAGGCCCCATTTTACTTTATAGAAAATAGGCACAGAGCAAAATATGTCTTGCCTAAGTTCATACTAGACATGTTGTGGTGGAGTGGAACCTCAGCTATGGAGCTAATTTGTGTCTATCAGACTATGATACCCCTTGGAGCCAGGTTATACCACTGCAAAACTTGGAGTCTCAATTTTATTTAAGGGTTTTTTTTTGTGATATATGTATATATATACCTCTCTAATTGTTAATGAGTTTAATAATTGTGTGTACTAGTGCTAATAGGTCTAAAAAGTTGGTTTGTGGTGAAAAGTAATAAAGACTCCCACTTGGTGTGTTGATGATTTGGTAGTTTAAATTTTCATTTGAGAGACATAGTCTTGCTTTCACAAAGGGTTTTAGGTGTGGTAAGGTGCTTTTATAGAGAATATTAAAACCATCTATAACATACATGAATATATCGCTTCCATTTAATTGCACATAAATATGAGCTGAATACTTCCTTGTTCTGCTCCATACATATCAGATTATAGAAAGTGAAATGAAATGAGACTTAGTGGAAAATTAATTTGAAAGAGATCCCCTTGGTTTAAAGAATGTGGGAAAAATAAGATTGATTTGAGGATGATATGAAAAAGGCCACTGATATATATTTCTGAATTAATATCATTCTATGAATAATATATGTGCAGCAGGATTATAGCTGATGAAAGGATGAGTCAAGAAATAAATGGGTTTATGTTGCCAGTGGGAAATACCAAGTAGAGTATGAGCACTGCTGTATATAGGCTGGATAACTTCATACTGTTTCAGACAGGGTTGTGTACTCTGAAAAGATGCTGCTTATGGGAAGGAAATATTAAAACATATAAAAAGTAGAATAAAACATAAAAATAAGTAAAAATAATAGACTTTTTCTTTGTCATTTTGAAAAGCATCTCTCCTAAGAGCCACTTCCCAACAGAGTGCATCCACAGTCATAAGCATAGTTCCACTTGACCTATTCCAGTGTAGGAGGAGAAACCAGACCTTAAATATCTGTTATTAAAGATGTCCTTGTATTGAGCCATCACTGAAACACCGACACATAGTGTAAACCTAACTGGCCCTTCAGAAAGTTTTTCTAGTAGTTTAATCCAGTGTGATTTACCTTGCAATTAAGGACAGCTTGAAAGAAGGAAAGGGTTAAGAAGACAGTTCATACTTCTATATGAGTTCCTTTCCACATAACCAGGAACATGTGTGATATTGCAGGTTTCCTCAGCTGGAGGATTATAGTCCCCTTATGGTGAGGGTTTATGGTCACTCTGGGTTCATACCACTATAGAGGATACGATCCTGATTTCCTCTGGCCTCTCACCTTCTTGTCTTCACTAAACATTTGCATAACCGTGCCAGAGCCAGAATTAAGGAAACTAATTTGGTTTAAAACGAAACATCTCATTTGTTTTCACTTGTTCTGGGATAGCTGAGGTGTGATTAAGTAACAGACCTGATTGTTTTGTTTTTGTATGATGGCCATGGCAGCACAACAGTGGAACAGAGGAGAGCACCTCCCGGTAACACTGAGTACTGAGCCCAAGTGTTTCTTCTTCACCAATGCGCCAGGTTAAGCTGATTTAAAGCACCAGTGAAACTGTGCATTTTGTTTCCCAGTAGTCTGATAAATCCATGCCTCAGCTAAGCCTCCACGCAGTGCTGACAGTTCAGCTGCTGGATGGCAACTTTGTCAGCAACTAATAAACTATTGCTTTCAAATCTCAAGCCATGTCACCAGTAGTGCCAGGTTTGATGAGAAACTTTGATTTCTTTCCTACAGTTGTGAGTCTGAACCTAGATAAGCCTGGTTATGGCAGAAGGAAGGCAGAACATGGTTGCTTAGAGCTCATTTATACAATTTATTTTCGTACCATGAGATCAGACATTCTATAGAAAAAAATTGGCAAGCAACATGTATTTACTTTTGGAATGAAAGGGAGAAGGAAACAAATTGAGGAAAGCTGAAATGCCAGTCCAAGGACTGTGATTACACAGTAGTCATCACTTTAGAAGTTGGCACTAGTCAGCTGGTGTTACAAAGTCAACTCAGGTAATTCCCATCCCAAGCGTTTGGGAGTAACATCAGTGCTTCAGTTGTGGAAAAGCTGCTGATGCTGAGGTTGTAGTCAAGGCACTGTACTGTTTGCCAATGTATGCAGTTATATTGCAGTGTCCTTTTATTCTTTTTTTCTGTTTGTTTAAAGTTGTCTAAAGACACTACAGGGACTCTTGGGCAGTTTGTAACCAAATTACACCAGTCATAATGCAAGTGTCAGATTAAAAATTAAGATGCTGTCCTCAATTATTATGAGAAAACCATTCAAAGCCTTTGAGGCTATGTTTCCTTGGCTGTTAAATCACTGCTGATGACTGCCCTGGGTTACAGAGCTCACTCTGTGTCTAGTCCCATCTAAGGGAACATCTAGGCTTCTATCACCAATTCCAAGCTGCAGCCTGCGGCAAGTGTCCTTGGGAACAACTCTTCATTGCACTACCACTGTAAAGTTACTTCCATGCCACCCCCTAGATTGAATATCATGCCTGCCTGTGGGTAAGGCAACTGTGAGACCAGGGGATCCAGGGGTAGTTAATGGGTAGGCAGGATGTCTAAGGCCAGGTACTGGGGAATCTAGACTGTTTATGTACCTATGTCTATATTTGTATACATATTTTCCTATAAGAGGCTTTTGCCCTGGTCAGGAACACAGGGCATTTCCATCCCTGGAAGTGTCCAAAGCCAGGTTGGATGGGGCTTTGAGCAATCTAGTCTAATGCAAATGTCCCTGGAACTAGATGATCCTTGAGTTCCCTTCCAACCCAAACCTTTCTGTGACTCTACGATTCCTTGAGGTTGTTGGTGCTGTTATAATTTGTGTGAGTGTTGTATTTCTTGTGTTGATCTGTGTAGCTGGTAAAGCACATGCACATATATGTGTATGTGTATATATAACAATTGTGTGTATGTGTGACTATTAGTAATACATGATCAGCCTTGCTACTGGTTGGACTCAAGAACGTGGAGTTGTGGCAGTCAAACCACATTTAGGCTTCTAGATTCATCAACCCCTAACACTTCAAACACAGCCTTGCACGAAACAAACAAAAAAAAGGATGCTTTAGGTTAGTGGAGCTCTTCCGTCTAATAATGTGCTTCTGATTTTTTTCTTGGAGCACATATTCCCATGTTGATCCACTATATGCCTCTGAAATATGAATATCCATTTTCAGGAAAGGTCTGGACAACTTAATTGTTTCCCTTTACTCCACTTTCTGAACCAAAAAGTCAGTTATTTTTGTGGACCACAGTGGAATAGACCACCTGCAACACAGAAGGGCAATGTGCAGATGACATGAAGCCCCTCATTTATCCAGACAGATTGATACTGGCTGCAGGCTGCCTCCTAAAGGACCATTCTCTAGATGAGGCATAATAGGATACACCATGCTGACACCTTCCCACCCATTACAAAGTACCACCACGGCTGGGAAGCCATGTGATGACTGAGGATCTTGGCACTGCTCTGCTTCATCATCCCACTACAGGCATCTGCACTTCCTTCCATCTCCTTTGCTCTCATTTATGGCACTCCACAGACTGGTTGCTTGGAAAATGTTGAATAAAGGACACAAAAGGGAAGGAGACAGTAAAGGTATAGGTCCACGCAACTATTGCCATCTAAGAGACAATCAATCCCATTTTCTTTGCCCATGTCCCACTTTTTTAAAAGCTTCAAGGCTACTGTAGCTGCTAGGGTTATCAAATACTTTTAATATTCCCTTGACCAATGTGATTTAGATAATTTTCCCCCTTATCTTAAAATGCCATCAACATCTTGGTAAGATTAAGGGACGAGAAGGGTCTTCAGCCTTTCCAGCTGAACCTGTTCCTCTCCATGCCAAACAATTTTGGGTGTCCATAGCCATTTGGAGAAGATGCAGGTGGATCACTCATTGCTGTTTAGCATGCTCATTTGCATGCAGAGAGCTACATGGCTTCCAGTCATTGCTCCAATAATCATGCAGTGTCCCAAGTGTTTCTCTTCTACAATAAAAAAGGCAGCAGCTCCTCAAGGCTCTAATGTAAAAAGCTGCTCAAGCATGCAAGTCCTTGCAGAGGATTCAGTTAAAATGATCCTGAGCAGAGGTCGCTTTTGGTGGTGCAGGACCAAATGCCACTTCTTTCTCAGAAAGAGCTGCTGAAGTCCTGTATTTCCATTCCCAATTTGCTGTCCCCATTTACTTGAGTCACACTGTGAAATGCCTAACTCTTCCTGGGAGACTCCTATAGCTATTAGGGTCTTCAGTCCTATTGTGTATAAGTCTGAGGCATGGCTCCCATGCCACAGAGCCTAAAATGCTGGGCAGCCTGTAACCTACTTTCCCAGTCAATGAACCTCACAGGAGTGTTTCCTGCCTCCTTGGAATATTGGGTAGGATGAACCAACAAGTGCTGAGCCCAGCTTATATTTGAACAGTTGCTGATGGATTACAACATGAAAAGCTTAATTCCTACTAGAGAAGGAGATAATGGGTACACTGAGCATCACACATCACTCATGACACTATAGGCAGGAGATGAGTGTTGGAGATAGCGTAGGAATCTGTGATGAGGAATGTCAATGTGGACTAGGTACTGCCTCATTGTCATCCAGCTATTGACAAAGCAAGCTAACTCCTGCAGAAACTCATTCTGCACCTCTACTAGAAATAAATGATGAGTTTAGGTGAGGTTTAACTGTGCTGAGATTCAGTCACATACCTGATTTAAACCCTAACAATTTTCTTAGTCAAGCCAGCCTCTGTTTTACAACAATGGAAGCTGACCATGACTCTTCCTAGGTGCAGGAGAAAAATTCTTGTTCCTTATAATAGTTATCATGTGTGTTGCTTCATCCCTTGCTGTCAAACCAGGGCAATGTTTGGCTGGAATTATCTGTCTCATTAAGATTTAGGTCTCCAATGTTTTCCATCACTTCAAACCCCAAGATGTATATCACACGTGATGTTGTGGCTTGTGTGCTTTGTAAATAAGGAAATACAAATGCAACTATGTGTTGCATGGAAAAAAAAACAGACCATAAACATTTGCTGGAGTCTATATTCTGTGTTAACTTTCTCAGGTTCCTCTTTGCCATGATTTGCAGCTAACAGAAAAACACCACTTGGAGTAAGGGATAGTACAAACGGCAGCTGCTCCAAAGTCTAATAGTTTCCTCTGAAGAGAAGGATAACAAGCAGATTAATATGGACTACTGTGGAGGTAGCTGGACTGATTCTATGTAACCCACTCCTGTGCTCTGCAGTTCAATTCTTTTGAGACTGAGGGATTGTCATTATTGAGGTTCACAAGGGCATGTAATATATAAATCACATCTACCTTAACAAAGTGATAATTCTGTTTGATGAATGCAAGGTAGCTACACGTGGGTGAGAAAAGTACCATGTTTTCCTGTGCTTTTTTTACAATTTGAACAATTACATCAGCTATTATCGCAGAAGTACTGCAGGAAGGAAATTCAGTGCTGTGCTAGCTGTCTGTATCAGAGCTTGTCTTGATGACTGTGTCACAGAGAGAGCTTTCTCCTCCTCCAGTGTTAAAAGAATAGGTGAAAAGTAACCATGTGGCTTTTGCCAAGTTTCGGGACAAAGTAACCTTTCTTTATAAAAAAATACTAATCACTTGCATAATATGCAATGTACATAGCGATCCATTTTGTAACTGCGTTGGCCGAACTAAAATCTTGCACTAAGAGTGATCTGAAACAAGCACTTTAAATGGGATTATTTGAACTGCACCTACTATATTATTGATTTTTAAGAGCAGAATGTGTCATTTAGCCTCAATAATGACATGGCAAGTGAGATTGGCAACTACTGTATTTCACATATAATCCAGAAGATATCTTTTTAACCTTCCTCTTGCTGTTCCGCTAAAACAAGGTGGATCAGCAATACTAAAGGTTTTATATATGCTTAATTGTTAAAAAGAACGTTTACCTGTAGAATCTGTTCCTTGTCCTTATTTCTCTCTGTCTCTGACATCTCATGGTCTACCTGTGGATTGCCGCAGGATTTATTTAAAAGCATGGGTTGTTTTAGAAGCAGATGCATCCTCAAGTGTACTGTATAGACTTAGCCCCTGTCTGTCCAATGGGCAAAGCAAGGAGATCTTCTGGAGGAGGGTTGCTTTAAGCCTATACTACTTCAAATTTGTTTCTGACCACCAGTCTAGCCATAGTGCAGGTTAGGCAGACCTGTGGTGTGACCCTCCAAGGCTATTCCTGCATCCTTTTAGGTGCTTTGCAATTGCAATAGCAGGAACTGCCTGGGCTTATTGAAATAGATGTCAGGGTTCAGCTCCAGTATCTTGGTGTATGAGTTACCTGTCAGCCCCAGATACCGGAATATTAAAAGAGAGATACTGGGAGATGTGTTTCTCAGCAACACCCCAACCTTCCCACTTGTGCTCTGTTTTCCATGGATATATTTATGTGGTATTTTGCAGTTGATGCGAACTCACTCTACCCACATACTGAGCCCACTTTGAGTGAGTCAGCTCCATCAAACAAGCTGAACAGCTATGGTTAACCTGCTGCTAAGCCTGAGAGGTTAAGAGGGGAATATTAGCAGCTCCAGTTCAATGCCAGCTAAGGGTTTATGGTAACAGAGGGAATGTGTGTCCTCCTGCACATTTATAGACATCCTCAAGGGGAAACAAAATTAAGACAGATCCTTCCATACTTTCACTTCTAGATATTTCCATGCTTGAGTTCCCATCCCTTCAATATACTGATCTGCTCCGTATCTCATACTTGTAGGAGTTTGTGTGTGCCAATAAAGCTTGTGACCAGTCATTCCTAGCCCACCCTCATATGAAAAGCTCTGCTGGAGAGTTGCTTTCTGCTCTGATATATTTCCTGCTAAAACAGAGATGTTTTCTGTGGCATGGTGGCTTCAGCTGCTGGTAACAAGGTGATTTTTGTTAGCATCAGAAAAGGGTGGAAGCTGGCCTACCTCTCTGCCTTGCTGCAGAGCCTGCTGGTGGGACATAACTATGCATGCTGATCAGGGCTTTGTTCCCAGTAGGAGCCATGAAATACACACAGAGCAGGGAGAAGATGTAACTGCCACCCAGGATGCATCAGAAGAATGCTATTAATTCCCCCATGAGCTTTGGATGTGGGGGGATAACTTTCCCAGGCTCAGTCTTATTGCATATACAAGTCGTGCACCTTAAACATTACCTGTATTGTGGGTGTTTGTATTATCGTGATTTCTGAAATTGAGTTTAAACAAACACTCTGTGCCAGATATTGTGAGGAGATAAAAGGAAGTATTTTGACTGCACTCATCCGATTAAAAGTCAAAATGGTGCCTTAGAAGAAATACTGGTCACTAGTCAGTAACTCTGACTTTATCTTGCTTATTTTAATAAGACATCTTTATTATTAAAATAAGATGTCTGCCTTGTAGCTCCAGAATAAAGTTATTCCAGTGCCAAAAGTGTGTTTCCTTAGAGGGAGAAACTAGCAGTTCCACCAGCTGTTTGTGTCTGTGATGTAGCTCTGATCAGCTCCATGCCGCCAGGGGGGACAGAAGATCTCTGGGATACAAGGGACAATGTCATCTCCTGTACAGTGGTTCTCACTATTTGTAGCCCCTACAGATGAAATAGTTTATGGGGTCTTCTTTGGATATTGTTCTACTACTCCACAATGATCATGTTCAAGTGCTCTGCTATACCATGAACATTTTCTTTTTCTATTTTACTGTTTTTTTTGGGTGCAGTAGCATTTTGCAATCCAGATGTTTAAGATGTTTAAAAGACAACCTAAAGCTATTCAGATGTATCCTGAGTAAGAAATGACTGCAACACCCACCAGCTTCCACAAGATTTCATACAGCTGCCAGATGCAAAAGCTTTTAGGAGGTAATTGGGAGCATTAGGGGCTGTCCTGCTACACACCCTATCCCAGCTCTGCTCTGGAAATGGTGCAAACCATCCCTAGATGAGGATCCCAGGGTCTCCACTCAGGAACACTATATTTGTTTACCCCTGGGTGTAGCAGTAGCTCAGTGATGCACACGGTTTCATCAAATAGAAGGCTCTAATTATGTTTCATCTTCATGCCAGGGACAATTATGGAGGTGACTTCACCTTGTCCACTGCTTTTACACATGAATATGGGAGGATGAACTGCTGGGCACAGGCTGTAAAAGCCTGGAGCTGATGTGATGCAGAAGCACTGGGGGTTTACTGTTACTGAGGAAGAAGGTATATTGATAATGGCAGCCTCTTGACTGCTTTTAGCTAACAGATTTCATGTGGCTCAAAGCCATAATTCATTCAGCTCCAGAAAATTATGACTTTAAGGCTGTGTCATCGTATTTTGCAAACACACCTCGGAAAGAAACGAGTCTTGCTGTGCCCATATCAAGAAAGGAAATTAATCATACATCCAGTGTTTATGCAGTGATTTCCCCCCTGCTTTATTATTAACTGATATATCATTCTATTACAGTCTCAGTCTCAGCTGTGCTTAAGTCACTTGTTTTGGTGTCTTTGAGTTTCCATATACAAAAAGGGAAAAATAGTTCCTTGTCCTCATACTTTATCTGTGTTCTGTCCTACTGGAGGCAGCTCAGGGTAAGGAATTACACTTACTTCATGTATCAAAATCTGGAAACCTAGTGTTGCCTTACAAGAATTTCTAAGGATTCTTTTGACTGCTTTCTCTCCAGATGTTCCAAATTCTTGAAGCAAATAGCTCTTAACTGCTAAAAAAGTTCCTGTTTCCTGTCAACCTTTCAAAACAAGAGAACAACTTGGTTTTTCTTGTGCCATTTCTTGGTTTAAAAAACCTGAGTTGACATTTAAGAGAAAATTAAAGTGTTCTGATTCAAAAACAGAGTAAAAATAACAAGCTTTTATTTTGACATCTCCTGGAAGTGAAAATCAAATTTCCTCTTGCTAAAATATTTTCTGACAAAATCATTTTTGACATAATGTTAACTGGATTTGTAAGAGGAAGAAAGGACTGGCGTGAAGGTGAGTCCACAGGCACTGAAAGTGTCCCTAAAGTTGGCTTAGGGAATGGGGTGTTGCTGGTATGAAAATCAGGATGTGTAGATTTTGGGTTCTAGTATATTTTTGAACAGATTGCTCCATACATTCTTTTCAGTTTAAGGCTTTACTGATGAACAATGTGATAAGGAACATTTTATTGTTAGAACCTCAAATAAGCCAAAGCCTGGATTTTCCTAAGGCTCCCAGCTCCAGCCTGCCACTGAAGCAGAAGGGGTTATTTTAGCATCCTGCAGAGGAGTGCATGGCAGCTGATGTTGCTGAACAGCACAAAGACATTTGACTTGATAAGGCAGAATTTGAGGCATTTTCATTGGGCTCTGAAGCTGATGCGTAGGAGAGTTTCTTCTGCACCCATTTAGAAGTATATGTATATCTAAGTGTCTGTAAAGGAGAGAGTCCCCATTGTCTATATGACCTTATGCTTGGCTTGGACTTCTTTTAGCAGAGTGCATGTACACACACACACAAACGTAGACACACACCCCTCCCCATACTGGAGGTTTTGTCTCTTTGGTGCAAGAATTTAGTCCTGTGTGATTGCAAGCAAGAGTAACTGAAGCAACAAGGTCAGCACAGGGATGTCCAGCTGTCTCTTGTCATTTCATATGATTCTAAATGAAGCAATTGCTATCTCCTCTTGCTCAAGTTTCTCTGGTACCTGAGAGCCATAGTCAGAGGCTAAGAATATGCCAGGTGTTGCACAAACCAGTGCAATTAGACAGTCCTTAATGGCAAAGCTTATAATATACACACAGGACAAGGAACAACAGAGAGATAGAAATGGAAGGAGGACTAGGCAGCCATGCAGCGGGATTGCAAGTCAATCCGCTAAGTGATGTTTCAGCCTTCACTTAGTGGGAACAGTTACTGAATCCATCAATGTGTAAGGTGCAAAATGCCCAGCCAGGCACTTGTCTGAATGCCAAACAGATGTAGGATAGAGATCGATTTAATGAACTTATTGGAGGGATGAGTGAGTTGTTTATCGATTAACAAGGAATGATGAGGGGATGGACAGTGAAGGGCCTTGAAAATAAACACCAGCAGTTCATCTGATGTGAGAGACCAAAGAAATGGTAGAAGGGTATGAACAGAGAAGAACACCTGGGCAGAACACTGGGTTAATGCAATGATGATTGCAGTAGTATTCTGAGCTATCTGGTTACTCATGAAAGCTGGACGAAAAAGGTCCTGTAGTGGCACCACTAGAACTGGCAGTCTGGGTCAAGTTGTATGAATAGTCCAACAAGACCAGATTTTAGAGATTAAGAGGTTGGAATTCTGCACCCTATTGTGTTTCTTTAGAAAATCAGTTCTAAAATGCTTGTTCTAAAATCAGAGCCCTTGAAAGTTACCCATATTATTCTAATAAACCCCATCTATTACTGCAAGACCTTCGAAATGAGATGAGAACTGGGACATTATCGCATTAGCTGCAGGTGTGAACTCATATGGAGATAGAGTCATAGAATCAAAGAACAGTTAGGGTTGGAAAGAAACTAGATCATCTAGTTCCAACCCCCCTGCCATGGGAAGGGACACCTCACACTAAACCATATCACCCAAGGCTCTGTCCAACCTGGCCTTGAACACTGCCAGGGATGGAGCATTCACAACTTCCCTGGGCAACCCATTCCAGTGCCTCACCACCCTAACAGTAAAGAGCTGCCTCCTTGTATCCAGTCTAAACTTCCCCTGTTTAAGTTTTAACCTGTTGCCCCTTTTCCTGTCACACAATCCCTAATGAAGAGTCCCTCCCCAGCACCCTTGTAGGCCCCCTTCAGATACTGGAAGGCTGCTATGAGGTCTCCATGCAGCCTTCTCTTCTCCAGGCTGAACAGCCCCAACTTTCTCAGCCTGTCTTCATATAGGAGGTGCTCCAGTCCCCTGATCATCCTCGTGGCCTCCTCTGGACATGTTCTAACAGTACCATGTCCTTTTTATGTTGAGGACACCAGAACTGCACACAATACTCCAAGTGAGGTCTCACGAGAGCAGAGTAGAGGGGCAGGATCACCTCCTTTGACCTGCTGGTCAAGCTTCTTTTGATGCAGACCAGGATATGGTTGCTTTCTGGGCTGTAAGAACACACTGAAGCCGGCTCATGTTCATTTTTCTCATCTACCAACACCCCCAAGTCCTTCTCCACAGGGCTGCTCTGAATAATCTTTAATGGTAATCTTTAATGGTGACTTATTTTTCCCATTGCTATTTAGGTTTTGTTCCGGGTTTCAGAGGGAATTGCTGTGGTGGGATGTAGAAGCCAAGAAAAGGAGAGATACAGAACAAGTGAGAAGAAAGATGGAAGAAACATTCAAAGGACGGAAGTGCAGGCATAACAGATGCAGATACTGTGTGGCTATAGGGATTGATGGTCTGAAAGAGTTAGCACAGAGGAAAGAGTTCATTTTCAGAGAACAGAAAACACCCTACTGAGCTCAAGTGGGACTAGGGCCCTTGCTTTCACTGCTTGTGCAGCTGCTCTTTCCAGCTTGAGTGGGCTGACTGCTCCCTTGTTATTCCCTTGTGCTGACTGGAGAGCGTATCTGAATAGCAAAGAGACTTGCAATTAGAGAAATGCTTCAGAGAGCTAAAAACCTCTCATTTTTGCTGAATGTATATTTTGTTGCATATTTTGGTTTTAAGACATTCAATTAATAATTTTTGGGATTGTCATCTGCTTTAAGCAAGCACTGAGGTTTGATCCCTAGGTGTTCTAGCTAGCAAATAAGGCAAGAAGCCTGATTTATCAGTGTTAAGAAAGGTGGGTACCTTCATATTTCTGCATTGCTGAAACATGATGTCCCAAAAAAGGGAAGCAATTTGTAAGCAAATGCTTTGCTTTTCACCTGAGAGATCTCAACTACACCTCTGTTCCATCCATCCTTCCCTCATTTTGCACATCAGGCCTGGTTAGGAAAGGCTGGAGGGTAGCAGATGGGAAGCTGACTGTTGCTCAGTTTGGAAAGCAGCTACTAACATTTGGCTCACACCTGCCAGCAGACTTCGTATACACTTGTTTATCCTCCTCTGTACCATATGTTACCATGTAAAATCAGTTCCAATGATCTATTGCCTTACTCCTATCACTCCTATTATGGTCTTAACTGAGCATTTCACAGTCGTTAATGCATTCACCCTGACAGCGTCCCTGTTGCGTAGGCATCTAATATCACCCACTTTACAGATGGGTAGCTGAAGCTCTGATCAACAGCTCCTCAAAAGTCTCACTGAAATCAATGGGAAGGAGACACATCTCCAGGAGATGTGAGTTTGGGAGAGTAACCTACATGCTCAGTTTCCCCAGGGAATTTACTGTGGAGTGAGGAAACCCCTTTTTAGGTCCTACATGGATGCTCAAAGTGATGATCATTCTTGATTTCTTGGCACAGAGCTATTCCCTGCCTTTGCAAGACCCAGCAGACCTGTGGCGGCAGGTGTCCAGCCTTATTACAGCCTTAGCCATTAAACCCTTGCCTCACAACTCTTCATGTGCTCAGAAAGACCTTGAAGAAATGCTGTCTGTGACAGAAGATAAAATCATAGAATCAATCATAGAATCATAGAATACATTTAGTTCAAAAAAAAAGGGTTCATAGAATAATAGAATCACAGAAAAGATTTGGTTTAAAAGGTAGTCAAAAGCCCATTCACCTAATGTTGTGAGAGCAATCAGCTGTAGAGTGTTCTGCCCCCATGAGAGAAGTTGATAAGGACCAAAAAAAAATGTTTCTGCTGCTGTGGAGACTATTTCTCCCATTTCCTCTATTCTTTGCATCCTTGCTTGCCTCTCAGAAAATCACTTCTTTGCAGCCCTTCAGATTTAAAATCTATGTAAAGAGGAACAAGGGTTTTTTGAAAGGTACTGTACGTACCTATCAGTCACCTACTTATTAATTATAACTAAAAGCATGATTAATCTGTCATGGATAAGGCTGCTAAGTAACACTAATCATGCTAATATATTTCTGTCACTTACACAGAAGGCAACATTATTATCAGGTTTACATCCATGTGTACTAAAGACCATACACGCAGTAGCTGCAGAGCACTGGTTACATTCTTTCTGCCACAGATGGGGTGACGTTGCAGTGTGGATATCTGTATTGCCCCCACAGTGCCTGTGTAGTGATTTATTTACTTGACACCAGCAGGATTTAATGATGTTATCTTTTGCAAGTAATTTTTCTGTCTAAAATGGGTAACAGTTACAGCTATGAAAAACATTTCTACGGGCTCATAATGATTATGAATGAAATTCCTCTGTGGGAGGGGTCAGCATGAAGACCAAGATCCTACTTAAGCCCTTCAGTGAGCGGAAGCTAAGAGATGTGTTGATCTGATACAAATGTGAACGAGTAAGGAACATAATTCTTTTGGTATGGCAGAGCATAAAACTATCTCTTCTGTGTTTCTCTTAATATTCAACTGATCTGTTCTTTAATAGTGTAGATGCTGGAAAGTTAATTTCAGGTGCCAAACTCATGACCTGAAATGCTTGTTCATCCATTTTGTCAGGCAGTCGATGGGTGGATCACAGCTAAACTACACTGTTTAACTCTGTAAAATGCTCTGAAGAAAAGCTTTTCATAGAAGAGAGTTTCAGACCTGACACCTCCAGAAGGCTAATGAGGAGCAGAAGACAGGTAGGTCACCCTTTGAAGGAACCATTTTAGTGATGCCTGGGTGACCTGCTTAGACTTGATGTCCTATTTCTGGATGTGAAGTGTGTGAAGAATACAACCATTAGGCTCATTAAATATACAAACTGAGGAGAAAAAGCCCAACTTCAAATTTGCCTTTTTATACCTACTAGCTTTTTGGTTAAATAAAATAAAGTTTTATATAACAGATTTTGTATGAACTACCTAGAACTAAAGAACTACACTGCAGAAGGATGCCTGCAAGTTGTAATCTTCATCCCTCCTGTGCTGCATGCCTCAGTGACCCAAATGAAGAAACCATTCTGGTTTTCTTCTGAATCTTGCCACATGCAGGCAGAGCCTCAGTCAGTAGATTTCTGAGCATACAAAACCATGAGAGCTCCCACAGACTGTACAGGGTAATAGTGTTTTTCTTCTAGGCACTGCAGTAGCCAAGTCACCATCAGTGCATAGTGGGACAGCAGAGGAAAACTGATAATATACCAAGTGCTTCAGAACAAGGGATGTTTGTGTGGCCTTTGCTTAGCTAACTTTATTCTTTTCTTGCTCTTTAGTCATCAGAGTTTAGTGTAATGTCAGCCACAGCAGATTGTCTGTAGCCACTTACGTTATTATAGTGACACAGAAATTGTTAAGGTCACCATTAAATCTTGGACTACTGTCCTAAACATAGACACTCTTTTCTTGCACAACTGTGCTTCCCTACCCTTTCTTATTAATAAACATGATATCCTGGTTTTCTTTGCTTTCATTCTGCACAGCTGTACTCTTCTCTTTCATCAACAGAGAGTCACAATTTTGTTTATTACACTGAAATACAGATTTTTTTTTTTCTTTATTTATGAATGGCATGCTTGGATTTTCCTTATGGAATAGAAATTAAAACAGCACTGACATTTAGAATGTAAAGGAATTGCTCCAACTGATTATAGTCGTGTTAAAATGAGTCACACACTTTTGGTCCAAACTTCCTGACATACACATCCATATATATTAATCACTATGACATCACTGCAGAACTATTTTTGCCTTGGTAATAAAAGCTGAATGCATTTGTCAACTTGTCAAATTGTATTTAATCCAGTGAACATACAGACAGGTTAGGAAAGACACTTGCTCTCAAATAATAGCAGAGATCAGTTCTACATGTTTTAAAATGCTGTGCATGTAAAGGCATGTAAAATATTTGCAGTTCTGAAATGTATGTGAAAAAACACTATAAAAACACAAAATAAATGAGGTTTACTAAGACAAACTAAACTCACCTGTCAACAAATGCATGGTGGAGTACAAAGATAGGATCATTTGCAGAGCCTTGTACTTGGGACATGGAGCCATTCATGTAGATGTGAAGTGCATTATGCAAACCGCTTTGAGATATGTTTGATATTGCAGTCCGTGGATCAGCAAAGCCTGTATATTCAAGAGGAAATCATATACTGATATGACAATGCGTATAATTTTCTTTCCAGTAAGACTGAAGATCAAAGTACCTACTTTCAATTCATTTACATTCAGCTTTTTAGACAAGTGCTTAAGAAAACAGGTAAAGGAGTGCTAATGTATTTCAAAGGCATAACAAAGTGAAATTATAATAAGCTAAATCAAAAGTCTTGCCATGTAACTAATGCAGGATGTCAGCAGATGTACCGCTTAACTGCTTTATATTTTTATATTTCTTTGTCCATGGTGCCTGACTGTTAAAAGGCAGCGTGATCACTTTAGCCATTTGTGTGTGTTCATCTATTTGTGTTGAGAAAATTTATTCGCTTAATTTTCATTTTTTATCTCTATACTTACAGGTTCCTAAGATAAAACAGGCTATACTATCCGATCATATAACCATTTACTATTGTTTGTCTCTATAGAATATGCTATTTTATTAATAGCAACCAACTCAATCCAATAATAACCTTTACAAAAGAATCTGGTAAATAATAATTTTCCATAATCAGACTTGCAGGATGAAAGTCTGTAGATTCTGGTTATTTTGGAGGGCACTTAAAACATGGCCTTTCAGAAGAGGTCACACAGACCAACCCCAAATAGGAAATACTGGAAGATTAATCTTTCCATTAGGTCTTTCCATACCTCAGCTCTGATGCTTGTATTCCTGACAGCTGAGCTTCCTCCCTACTTGTAAGGACTCCTAACACAAGTCAACTGAATCATCCTTATCTGGGATTTTCTGGGAAAGAAACAGCAGAAACATATGTTGTCCTCCTAGTCTGTTTCTTAACTCAATGCTAGTACTACTATTTAACCCATGCTGCAAAATCTCTCTGTTCTCCCTCTCTGATCTGGTTCCTGAAGATGTCTTCTTCTCACAATTTCTGTAAGCTGTAGGATGAGGAAGCAAAGTGGAAACGTATAAAAACATCTTTACAATCTGATACTCAATTAAAAAGAGCTGTGAACATATGCTGGTGCTGATCCTCAGTGTTTTCCCTGTATTGTTGCAGTTTATCATGTCTGCAAGGTGGAGAAAAGAAAGATCTTATTCTGTTTGGGAAATGCCTCACATACTTCGAACACTTGCTTTATTTACTTGTTTGGACCAAGAACTAGCATTTGAATAAGGATCAGCAACATACTTTTGAAGTGAATCTCCCAACAGCCCTTCTCTTTCATGTTGTGACTCAAATCACACGGCAATTTCTGACTTTGTAGGCTGGATTCCTTTTGAGGAAATCTGAAATGTGCCAAATATCAGCTGGTGCTCAGTTCATGGGGCTGAACTAGAACTGGTGTGAAAGAAACTCTTCCCTGTCAAAACCCTCATGTTTAACATGGAAATCAGTACCAACTGTTTTGCTCTTTGGATTTGTTCCTCTTTGAGTCACACAAAGTATTAATTGAGACCTGGCTAGAGATGCCTATGAGTAAGGTCATACCCTATGAACTTGGAATGCTGAGTTCTAGACTCCACTGGGAAATGATCACATTGTTTTGTTACTCTGAAGTCCCTCATCGGGTTTTGCCTTGTCTGTTAACCTCTTCAAACAGGGTAAAAACATCTGGCACAAAACCACTGGTAATTATAACAAGGATACAATCATAGCTGTAGTACCTAGGAACCAATACACCATAATAACCGTCCAACTCTCTGATTATAATAGGAGGACAATGATTTTGAGAAATTCAAGAAAAGTCAGAGTAGAAAGCATAATCAGGACAGTTGGAGGAGGTAGAACTGGCTTCTGGTGAAAACTGTAAGACTTCAGGGTGGAGGGACTCTGAATTTAGGCAAGAAAGAGGAACATGTTAACGCCTACAGATAACTGCATGTTTTAAGTAGATCTGATGTGTACTGGGATTACTGAAGATGCTGCATGGTGACATAAACAGCAATGGGCAGAAGTTCCCAAAGGGAAAACATTGCCCACAGAAATTTGCCTGGTGGTGAATACTGCTACCTAGCTGTCAATCAGGGGAAACAGCAGACTAAAATATTACCTATGAAAAATGATGTACATTCAGAACCTGGCTAGATCTCACAGGATCCAGTAGCAACAATTCTGGCCTTCTTTGCTGATGGCCACAGTTTATGATCGCTGGAATCAGGTGATGTAGCAACACTAGGAAATTACTGTGAATAATAATTGAAAATGATCTGTCTGCATATCATTCTGAAGCAACTCTTCCACTTATATTCAGCTGCATTATAAGTATGTTTAATGGAAGATAAACTTTATGCAGAGTGTAGGCAGAAGGGTAGATGGTTTATATCAGGCTTGGGATACTTCTTGGGGTATTTTTTAACGCATTGCAAGCACTTGGTCTAATAATTCATAAACCAGTACACAAGCTACTCTTTTTGGTTCTGGATAGATTTTCATGGAACATCTGCACACAATTTATCTTAATAATCAAAACTCCGTAAATGGGAGAGCTTTAGCAACCGCACCCTCCAGCTCCCAGTTAATTGGGGTGCAGTCAATCAGTGTCAAAGGTGACATCATGTTTAACCATGTGCATGAGAAGTTCTAATATCTGATTTCTCATTATGAAAACTCATATGAATTTTTATCAGAAATAAAACCACAACGTGATGTCACTTCACTTTATTACCCTGGATCTTACTCTCTTCTCTCAGACTCTTAAAAATTGACTTCAGCGCAGTCACCTATTCAGGATGACACACTGTGAAATGGGGTAGAGCAAATGAAAAAGAATATGTGAATAAAATGAGTATTTTTTTTTCAGAGTAGTGGAAACTTTGCTGAAGTGGCTGCAGTAAAATCACCTCCACAGCAAACGTGAGGCTACAGACCTACAACTGCAGTGAGCTGAAATGAGAGCTCCTTGCTTCTCCAGATAGGGGAGCTCCACTTCATCTGCCTTGCCCCCTGCTCTGCCTCCCTTTCTCATGCGTATCCTTGTACCAGTTGATTTAACTCACTTTCCTGGCAGTAAACTACCCTGGAGTATGGGATTTCAGTTTTTTCCCAGGCTACTGAGATACAGCATCTCATGTAAGGGCATGATAAGAACCAGTGTTGACATCAAAAAAGGAGGGAAAGCAACTGATAGCAGAGACTGCACAGAGAAGCTGGACTGTCCCTGATGGCAGTGAGCTGTTAAATCATTTGGCCAGTATAGGAAGCTGTAGCGTTCAGACATCCTTTTAAACCCTCATTTAATTATGGTGCATTAGAAATAACCATTAGGGTCTGCATCACTGAAGTGATTAGAAGTTTTACCAGTGGTTTCAATAAAAGAAAAATCACATTTTTAAGAGATCATAAACTTGATTCTTCTCCTGCTTATAGCACTGTAAGTCAGCAAAAATGATTCAGTGGGTTTGAAGTAGCTTCACTGGAGTGAGGCCTGATTAAATCAAATGGGGATTTAGCCCACAGTTTACTGTAGGAGAAGCTGTCGATGCCACTCAAAATTAAGGCTACCTAACAGTTTTTAGGGTGATATATAGCTGGTTCTTAGTGAACATGCAGTTAGGTAAGGTGTATGTCTTTTAATAAAGATTTAATTATATTAACTGTGGATTTTACAACCCAGTAACGGAGACCATGGAAGATCGTGTACAATCAGTCAAGGGCAAAGATTTTTATACTAAAAGCAGATAGTTGCTCATTTGCTTCTGACTGAAGCTCTGCATAGTTTTTGCAGGACTTGGAGAGCATTAGCAGCATTCAGTGCTACAGGAATGGAGGAACCATTCCAATAATCCTGTCTCCTATAATTATCTTAGTGGGCTGCTTAACATCTGTGGCATCCCTAGCATCAAGTTATTCATAACAGTCTTGCAGGTGGCTTTCTTAACTGTTTTCCTTACAAAATAAATTTTAGTTTTGTATGGTTTACTAGGCCAGTTGTTAGGACAGTTTGTAGACAACACCAGGTTGAGTGGGAGTGTTGATCTGCTGGAGGATAGGAAGTTCTGCAGATGGATCTGAACAGACTGCATCAATGGGCTGTGGCCAATGGTATGAGGTTTAACAAGGCAAAGTGCATTTGGGTCCTGCATTTGGGCCACAGCAACCCCAGTCAAACGCTACAGGTTTAGGGAAGAGTGGCTGGAAACTGCTCATGGAAAAGGACCTGTGGGTGTTGACTGATGGAACTGAACATGAACAGTTTGTATCCAGGCAGCCAAGAAGGCAAGCAGCATCCTGGCCTGTATCAGCACCAGTGTGGCAGCAAGGCCAGGGCAGTGATCATCCTCCTGTACTGGGCACTGGTGAGGCTGCAGCTCGAATCCTGTGTTCAGTTCTGGACCCCTCACTACAAAAGAGACATTGAGGTGCTGGAGTGGGTATGGAGAAGGGCAATGGAGCTGGTGAAGGGCCTGGAGCACAAGAGCAATGGGAATAGCTGAGGGACTTGAGGGATTTAGTTTGAGAACAGAAGGCTCAGGGGGGACCTTATTGCTCTCTACAGCTGCTGAAACATTTTTTTGTGGTGGGGATTGGTCTCTTTTCCCAAGTAACGAGATAAGACAAGAAGAAACAGCCTCAAATTGTACCAGGGGAGGTTTAGATTGGATATTAGAAGAAAATTATTTACTGAAAGGATTGTCAAATGTTGGAACTGGCTGCCCAGGGAAGTGGTGGAGTCACCATCCCTGGAGGTATTTAAAACACATGTAGATGTGGTGTACAGGGACATGGTTAGTGATAGACTTGACAGTGTTAGGTTTCTGGTTGGGGTCAAGATCTTAAAGGTCTTTTCCAACCTAAATGATTCTGTGAACCTACTATTTTTTGTCTGAGATCAACTGGCTGATTTACTTAGTCCTGCTCTCCCTTGAGATGATTTTTTTCTTTAATAAGGATTTCATATTTTAGGGAAGTTCAAGTCAGATAGATGTATCTACTTTAAAATAGGAAGTATATAAGTGTTTTAAGGCCATATCCTTGCTGGTTTTTGAAATTAGTGATGCTCTTCTGGCTTAGGTTTGTGGAGTTTTTCTGCCATTGGCAATCTCACAGGAAATTTTTCAGGGTTAAATCTTACATATTTTCTCAAGCAGTGTTATTGCTGTAATCTCTCTAGAGTGAGGTTGTTGCAAGATACACAGAATTTGGCCTAGGGGCTCTGGTAAATGAAAGTTTGTGATTGTCTTATTTAGACCATGTCACCATCTAGATTTTTCCTCTAAAATAACTGTTGTCTGTGGACAATAGTTTTTTTAGTTCTCTGCTAATATTCCTCTGTAAGTTAACAGCACTTCCTCAATATGTAGCATAAGCTTACCCAGAGATTGATGTTTGAGCTGGGTGAGAATGTTGGCTGTAGGGTATAACTTTTTTAATTAGAAGTTTTCTGTTGGCAAACTTCATTTTGAGAAACCATTTTTCATTAGCTATATGGATCACAGATCTCATACTGAGAAAACTTTCCGAAATGAAATCTCTTATTTCAATAAAAAAAAGGAAATTGTCCTATTCAAATGAAATTATGTTTTGAAATGTTTGATGTTTTATTCCATTATTTCATGGTAGAATAGCAGTAACAATGCATAATTGTGACAGACAGGGGAATGCTATGACATGGCTTGACTTGATACCATGTGTCATGAGTTAATTATGAATAATAAAAGCAATATAGAGTTTTAGAATTTTTTTTCTTTTTAAATGTTCTTTTGTTATTTTGTGCCAAACTCTTAAGGCACTGATTTTCATTTAAAATTGCCATGAATAAAATAATTTCAGATGTGGGATTTGCTCACAAATAACAAGAAATACTAAGGTTTTCAGCTTCTCTTATTCTTAGGAGATAGCATTTGAGGTGTCACACCAAAACTGAAGTCCACAAAAGAGAAACCCAACTACTTCATTCACAGTCAGGTAATCCATTTTGGATCTCACATGATGCTGATAAACCAGACAGATTTTTGGTTCTCATCTTGTATCCATGAAGTGTCCAGTGAAGTCAAAAGTGTTCCCCAGTTGTGGCCATGATTCAACAATTCCTACATAAAATGTTTTTCCCACTTCAAGTGGTAATGTGCAAACTGCTTTTAACCTGCTGTTTTCCAGTTAAAATAAAAATTGGCCTGTTCCAAAGTGAAAGGACAACCCATGTGCTCAGATTCAGTGGGATGTTGTTTTATTGAACAATACTTTGCTGTTTATGGCTGTTGTACTTACTCTTCGAGTGACAAAATTTCTGTCTCTGTGCAACATTTTCTGTTAGTCAAACAGAGATTCAGCCTGCATAATAATGTTCATACCTACCTCTCTGAAGAGTAAAATGGTGTTGTCTTTGTCCCAGTACACTCGAGCATGGAAGAGCACTAAGTTTTGCCTAGAAAGGATTCTTCTATATGACTGGCTCTTCTAAGTGAGAACATTACAGAACTAAAACTGAAGAGTAAATCTCACACTGGTGCAAATCAGGAGACAGTCAATTACAGTCACTAGGTTGGTTCTGCTCACTAGAGTAACTCTAGTACAGACAATACACTTACTTGAATCTAAAAGCTATTAGAATTTGACCTTAGGTGTGTTGGCATAAGCTTGTGTAAACAAGTAAAGAAGGACTGAAAAGTTTTTTGCTTAGGAAAAGTAGTAAATGTTAGGAAATATAGAGTGTTAGGTTTGTAAGAATGCTGCCATGTAGAAGTAGGCACTGGAACAATAAATACAAGCTGGCAATTTAAGCTTGGCATCTGTACAATAAAAAATAATAAGCAAGCCACTTTTAAGAGAGGAGCTAACACAATATAGGTTTTTTTTGACAGTAATACTTGTTGAAACTCTTGCCACCATCTTTGTCAACATTAACCATGTATTCTTGGCTTCATATTGCAGCCCACTATGGTGTTGGCTATATGTTAGTTGACAGAATGTTTGTGGTCCTGCAATGTACAGTTGAGTGTTGACATAATTCAGGTTAAAAAATAAAATATCCTCAGAGAAAAAATATGCAAAAAGTTGTGTCTGATTGAATAGACTCCATCTCCATAGTAATATAGAGAAATTCTTACTGAGCCATACCTGATTCACATTCAGACAGACTCATCACCAGAAAAGCCCCTTATTATAGGATGCTGTGGACACAGCTATGCTTTAGTAATCTCTGGCTCAAAAAGAAATATTCTTATGGGAGAAAAAATAATATCACTCAGTTGCTTTTTACGGTTTTCCATATAAGCACTTGAGCAATGTAGGTCTCTTTTAGCTGAGCTATAAAAGTTAGACAACAATATAGGATCTGGTAATTGCACTGGGAGTTGGACTATGAGCAAACATGGTCACTTTATTAACAGGATTTCTGCTAGAATAGAAATCTAATGTTAGGTTGTTTTGGTTTCAAGTCTGCAGAGCCACTAAGGAGGGGACATTCATTGTCTCAGTCTTGCCCTACTAAGCTACACCTTCCCAGGCTCCCTCGACATGCTTCACAGGACTCACAAAGGTCCACATCCACTGCCAGGAGAAAAGGAGCTTCTCAGGCTCTTTTCTTCCCTTTTAGAATCACATAGGAAAGGTCCTACAGATTCTCTGAGAGGGCTATGGTATGTGTCATGGAGGGCATGTCTTGATGGATTGATAAAGCAGACATACTCTGGCCTGTGTTAACTGGATTCATCCAGAAGAAATGAAGCATCTATGACCAATAAAATAAAGGTTCTGTAGCTACCTAAGCTGTATAGATTCTGAATTGTATCTGTCTTGCAACGAGAACATGTTTTTTTGTTTTTTTTTCTCCAGTCTATTAGAACTATCTAAATCACAAGAAAAACATTAGAACCTAATAGTGGCAAGTATGACATGCCTTATGTGGTATTTAGAGGGTCCCAAATGACCTCAATGGTGAGCTGGAGCTTCATAACCTCAGTTAGGAGAAAGATGAAGACTCTTCACCTTCTGAAGGGTTGTTACACAGAACAAAAGAACTCACTTGGAGGAAAAGTTTGATCCAGAAGAGTACTTTTAAGATGCAGGGATATTACCATTATTCAGATTAAAGCACGACCCTCTTCAAGTGTGATTGGCAGATGACACTATGATGTTAACAAAGACCAGCCATGACTGCGCTTACTAGCCATGAAATTAATGTGACAGAGAGACAGCAATAAAGCAAATGTTCGACAGATAAACGAAACAACACACTGACTCTGATTTTAGAGTTAAAATCACTTCGTCCAGGTTCTTTGAGAAGTGAAGGTGTTTTTCTGTCAAACATAGCTACTGTTATTTTTAATGAGAAAATGCATCAATTTTTATCAAAGGGATATACTTGATCTATGACTCTATTTAGGTGCCAATTTAGGCTTAAGGTTAACAAAAAGCAGGTTTTGCCCTTTTTATGCAAGTACTCACTCAATTACTCTTTTTTAATGAGCACTCATGATACTGACTTTTTGGCTTTGTGAGTGAATGGTCTGTTTTGACTGCTTCTCAGCAAACCCCTGTGTGGCTCAGTATAACTTCCAGAGACCATGCATTTGCTTTTGTTCACAACACTAGCAGAAAGATGGTACACTGTCATTATTTTATTACTTGTTTTTTTCAGTTCCCTTTTCTCTACTCCTATTCCACGCTTTGCATCTATTTACACACTTTAAGGACAAAAACGTGAGCAAATCTCTACTCAGTTATGTCACTTTTTTCTTTCCCATCATTTGTGTAGTGTCTGTTTTCAAAGATAAAAAGCACAGCTATGTCCAGAGCTGGAGTCAATTAATGTCTGGATTCTCAGCACAAAAATCCACATTTTTGACTGGTTTTAGAGCTTAAAACTGCATCATTTTTATTCTTTTTTTTTTCCCAAGAAAGCTTTACAGCATTCCACACTGCATTTAAGAGTTATACTGAACCTATTAAAACTTTTTATTTATCCTCACATGAGCTCCTATAATGTGTTATTTTGGCCTTTGCACAGTTACTTGCAAGAAAAAATCTCTAGGATATCAAAAGTAGGTGATATTTGATTTAGCTGACATATAATACTGTAGAAATATTAATATATATAATGTGCTATTCTTATTCATTAGCAAATGAGTAAGATTCAAAAAGACTGGGTAGACAGATAATTACAAATAATTAATCCCTTTAGCTAATGTCCCTTGCTTACTAACACATTAGGAACATTCAAACCACTTTGGATAGTTAGATAATTAAGACAAAAAACTAAATTCTTCTGGAAATAGTACCAAGTCTCATTTTTTTATGTATAACTTAATCCCTAATCCTTAGAATTTGGAGAGAAGTCTGCTATGGAGTTCACAGTTGAAGGATGCAGACACAACATGCCAACTGACAGCACCCTTTTCCAGCCTTGTTAAACTCTGGAAGACAGTGGGTTTCAGGGCAAACCTGTAACTCACATGAACAGGGCTATGTGTACATAGATTATTAGGCGGTCTCCTTTTATGCAGTCTTACATTTCTTTGCTGTGCTTGGTGTAGACAGTATCAGGAAACAATATCTCCTAACATGTTAGTTTCTATTTTCTTATCAAATGCCTTTAACGTGGTTCTTTCTGTCTATTGTTATTCCAGGAGAAAACATAAGGTTTTGTTTCTTTTTGAGTGGTGCTTCATAGGATCAACTCACGCAGCCAAGTTTAGTGACTGTCACCCCAGAGAGATTCAATTTAGAGATGGAAATGGCGTAATAGAATAATCATGTTACCTTCCAAAGTGTTTCGGAAACTGTAATTGGCCATTTTATCCATGGGTCCAGATTCATACTGAGTCAGTGATAGGCAAAATTCAACTTCAGCTGAGGATGGAAGCCTTGGGGTCCTTGATTTATCATTGTTGCCAGGATTTCGCAGGATAGGTCCCTCACTTGTGGCATTGCATAAAGCCTCACGACTGTTGTACTCTTCAGACTGAGTACAAATTACCTGTATAAAACACTGTCTATTAGCAGAGTTGCAATTGTGAAAATAAAAGCAAACAGAAGAGGTTAATGCTTTTTAAACAGTGAAGAAAATGTGCAATATAGTAAGTTTGTTGCAAGAAAGAATATATATTGATTTTAAAATTTTCTGTGTATGATTTTCATATAAGCTGGGTTATTTCAAAGAAGACACCTCTCTAATACAGCACACATTTTAAAAGAATACACTAATCTATATCTGAAACTACCTATGTGGACTAAGGTATAAGTTCTCATTTAATACCCTTGAAAACACTCTGAGGCTAAATTCAGTGTTACCTACAAATAATAAGCAAGCAGGACACAAGCAGAGTTAAATCTGCTGCTGCGGTTGCTAAATGGAGGATTTTTGCTTCAGTCAAAACCTCCTGAACAAAGCAAAAATCACAGATTTTTGCTCCCCACACAGTAAGAGGGGGAATTGTTGGCTTTGAATATGAAAATAGCCCCAAAATAAAAACCCTTTTATTCTGAAAATATCTCTTTTTTTTTTGTCAGACTAAACAGGCAGTTTCACTCTGTCTTGATGATGCTGTATGTACAAAATGTGAAAAGATGCTGCTTTACTTCTGAGGACTGTTGCAAGCATGCACATGTATCACCAATTGAGTGATCATCGTAATGGGTATTGGAAAAGGACCTCAATATCTGAATACACACAAAGTCAAGTTACCATCTCATAACAAGTCATTATGTCAGATGATCTGTAGAAGCTACTAGTCCAATTTGAGACTCCTGGAAGAGAAATGAAGTTCAATGTAACCTCAAATGACAGTCAGCTAGTTTTGGCTGAGTCAAGCTCCTTCACATTTGCCATGAGTTAAAACTACCCACACAGTCTGTAAGTGTCACAAAGTTGCTGCTCAATATCTTTTATGCCACAATAACATATTTATTATCTAAGAATGTGCCTTTGATGATCATGATCTTTTATAGTAGCTCTCACTGCATGTCTTTCTTGTCCAGAGAAGTGATCAGAATGAGAGGGAAGATTTTTTTTATCATATTCTGGTACAATAAAAAGACAGGGAGTTAGTACAAGTACTAAGTTGCATTTCTACTTTATATTTAGGAACTTCCCTGACATGGAGTCAGTATGGAATATGGAGGAAAATATAATGACACAAGCAGAAGATCAGACTAAAGAATTTGGTGGGGGTGTATAGCAGAACAGCTGATGGATCTATGAAAATGAAGCAGAACAACAGTGTCCTGCTATCTATTGTTTTGGTTTGGTTTTTTTTACTGAAAACCCCACCAAAACAAATAAAACTCCAAATCATCAGAGATTCCTTCAAAATACAGGACTCTGAGATTATCAGATTATCAACATAGTGAATGAGAACTTTTTGTGGAGAAGGAAGAGGTTCATTACTGAGTTAGACATCATAGAGGAGAAAACACATAACACTGAAACCTTCTTTCATCCTGGAGGTGTATTTCTATTTCATGGAAACAATGAATGAGAAGGTGAATGAAAGCAATCATCTCTTCTAGAATGGGATGGAAGAACATGAGATTATTTTAGTGCAGGAAGTGAGTAGGAGATTCACTTCACCAGTACAAACTGCCAGACTGAAGCAACACTTTGGGATGACCTCTACAGTCAGGAGAAAGGCATCTCCTGAGTATGATTCAGCCCTCCTAGCCCAGGAAGGTGAGATGTACTTACTTCTAGGGATGCCTAACAATCCCCACTGACTAAGTCAATGAAATAAAATGTATAAAAAAACCAATACAAACCAGTCTCTCAACTGCAGTTAGCAAGGGAAGCAAAATTAAGAGTGTTCCACTTAATGCTCTGTTTCTGCATTAGGATGGGATGAATCATACCCTAGAGGTATGGATGTGCCTCTGAAGTGACTAAAGACAGAGCCAAAGGCAACTTGCTTTGTTGCCTGACTAACTTAAATGAGTGGAAGGATATGAGATGAATCCTTTTCTAAGTGATTTGACCACGTCAGAAAGTGTCTGACGAAGCTCATGATATAACCTAGATTTCTTATGAATCTGGAGTTCTTAGATGATAAATTTCCCATGAATATGAATCTCATGAATAAAACATTCCTGTCATTTTGGGGATTTTTTGAGGAGATAAGAAAGTTTATCAGACAAATACATCCTTGGAGACTGCTCTATTAGCTGATATCTGCCCTAGTAGTCTGTTGAAACAATCAAGGTGCCCTTGGAGGCTGTAGGAAGTTGTCCAGCAGAGAGTTTCATGTTCACATAGCCCCCAGAAGCTCACCAGGTGGATTGTGCCTATAAGAGGGACTAAGGTCAGGACTGTGCTGCTAAGAAGTCTCTTCCAAGAATCCCCATCGAGAAGGGAGAGACCTACTGTTATAAACACAAAGCATAGCTACTGTGCTGGTTTTATGATTGCTTTGTGTTACTGAGAGTTTATTTCTGTTAGAAGGAAAATAGGGGATGATTCAAGAGATGCTCCAGTAATTTCTTTGTTTATAAAAATGCACAGCCGTATGTCCCTAGAAATGCACTCATGAAGAAGGCAAGTGTGTTTTGGCTGGTGAAACTCAACCCATTTTCCATTTAGCATTTGGCTCAGAAAATACATACACATGGATTTTCTGTTTAACTCTGTTTTCAATGGACTTTATTCAGGTCCATATCTGCCTTGCCATCTCCTGTCTTTTCATCCTCTCTCCACTGCCATGGGAATATACTCCGTTATGTCTTAAAGAGCAATCAGATTCTTCCTTCAAGAACAGCTTTTCAGATATTCAGAGAAGGAATCTTTAAGCATGATCTCAAATATAACTAAATGAACACCTTCCCTTTGTTCCATTTATCAATTTCAGTGGGATTTAATGCAATTGTTAATGTTGTGAGGCTTATAAATTATTAGAGTGATAATTTTTCTTTTACATTTACTTCTTAGTGTATCCCTCATTAAATGTCTGACTAACCTAATTCATCCTAAATAGAAGCCAGATGCTATAAGGTATTTGGTAACTAAGTCATGGTCAAGAAAAGCCAACATATGGGCCAGGAATGAAAATATTTGTCTGTGACTTTCTGCTATTTTTTTTTTCTTAGCTAAAAATTAAGGTTTGGCCATAAAATTAACCTGGATGCTTTTTCAGAAAGGTATAAGTTAGGTAATATAAATTATGGGTCTACCCTGAAAGTATAATTTGCTGATTTATCAGTCATGTGATGTATAAGTGGTAAAAGAAGATGGGTCAGTCAAACTGTTCTTTCTGGATGTAATCTGCATAAAGCACACACAAAATAGGTCACATCATTACCTTTGTTCCATTCAGCAGCAGTACTTTCTAGTAGAAACATGATTTTCTGTTCCCTTTTGGAACAGTCCTAAGCAAATTTATCAGTTCACCCTGGACAAGGGTTCCTATTCAAACTGTGCCAAATGCCTGCTCTCCTTCATGCATAAATCCATCAGATACAGGGAAATCGGGAAGATACTCCGACGAAAAGCTTATGTAAGTAGTTAGCAGAGTAAATGCCAGTAGATGGCACTCCAGAATACGCAGCATCTTTCCTGGGCCTTGCAGCACCCAGCACAGAACATCCCTCTGTGCACTGCAGTTGAGGTCTTTAGCACAGCTCTTTGTATTGTTTCTTAGAAAACCGACTGTAAATGCTCAGAAGCGCTGCTGCTGTCTCGCACCTCTTTGCGACTGGGAAACCCTTTCTTCTTTCAAAAAGACGGAGCAGGCCCTGTGTCTATATAAAGTGAATTGCATTTCAGGAGTCTTCAGCAATGTTCAGCTCTCTGCCTGCTATTTTTATATTCAAAGCTTTGGGGGTTTTGGCAGGACATTCTTTGTGGCTTCTTTGTACTTATTGGAGCAGAGCTCACAGGGACATCCAGTACAGGTAACATACCTGAACACTTAGAAAAAGGTGATTTTCTATGGTATTGAAATAGTTGCTCACTTACAAAGTGAGCTAAGTTCCTTAGTTTGCTGGAGAAGTATTGCCATTCAAAGGGTTAATACACACCTATGCATCCTTTGGAACTGTCCCTTACTCTACTTCTCTTCTGAGCCCACTGAGCGCGAGTCTCCCCCCATCCAGAAACTGTATCGTCATGTTTCACAGCTCCAGGCTAAAATGGTCTAAAAGAACCACTTCAGACTACAGCCAGAGCAACCACATGGCTTGCTTTCTGTGGCTCCCATCCCAGCCACAGGGATGTGATGTGAAACATCCCCATGTCTCTGTTTGTCCTGTGTGAAGTCTAGACTTCTCAACTGGAGCCTTGGGTCCCATTTTTGGCCAAATGAGATTTTGCTCTGATTCATTGGCTTTCTCTGTCTTTCTCCTGTTATTCTCACCCCCTTGCTTGGGAACAGCATTAAAATGCAGTCCTCACACTAGATTTAAAATATTTGGCAATTGTAAAGAGGTTTAATTTTTACTTTTTTGGCTGCATTAGGGTTTGGCATAATCTAATCCTAGTTAACTGGCATCCAGAAGCCATTTACTCACCAAACAGGGAAAATGAAAGGAAATTCCCCCAAAACCAGCAACAGAACAAACTGCTGGGAGCTTGCTTTTATAGGCAGAACTTTAAAGGTGCTGTATCTACAGCAGATCAAAAATTTATTAAGACACTGTGCATATTTATATCTGGTTCTTCATATCCTCCTGAATATTAACAAGAACAGAAAGGTAAAACCAAATGAAAAGAAGAAAATTTGGAAAGCAAAGATTTAGAGAAATTCTAAGAAACCTCTTTGTGCAACGATAAGGTCATTAATTATCTTTCTGACCCTCATGACATACGCATTAGCTGGAAGAGCTGTGAAACTCAAGCTAAAAGGAGACGGGACAAACACAAAGTGACAGTGCTGAAACAAACCCAGAGCCTTCAAGGTATTTTCTCAGTCTTCAGTAAAACCTGGCTGAATTTCACCTTTTTTGCTCAGAAGCAACCCAGAACTGGGAGGTAAATTTTATACCCCATTGAGTACCTCAAAATGCTGCTGGGGTGGGGTAGGAAGCTCTGCTATCCATCAGTGCTGAAATATTCATTAATGCTTTCAGGTTTGGCAGAGCATGATTCCCTGCTTTCTGTCTGTCTCCAAGCTATACTGTTGGTGCTGCTGTCTGCACATCTACTGCAAATTCACTAGGACACATTTCTCTACACAGAGATGGTAAACTGCTTTTTATCTGGTGATTTATTAGCAAAAGCATTTTTTTTACATTCCTTAGTTATTAATTTATGCACCTCTGAAGATGCTTGTGTTTTGCACTGCATGACTCCTGAGCAAGCATGGCTATATACTAGAAAACAGCCAAACAACTACAGGACAAACTCTGCTGTCACACACATGTGATCTCGTAGAAGAACAGTAATTACTCTGGGATTACAGTGACATAAAGAGGCTGAGGATACCCGAGTGGCTGCTCCTGCTGCGCAGAGATCCTGGTTTCCTGAGCCTGTGGTGTGGCATGTAGAGAGTTACCTCTTTGCAATAGGAAACACTTCAAATGTATAACCCATGTAAGCATATTATTAGGAGATCAATACTGGTAGAGATTCAGCTGGACAGGTGCTGGGCGATGCTGGCTAGACTGTGTTTTTGCAAAGAAAGGTTAGATCAGATGATCCTTGAGGTCTCTTCCAACCTGGTATTCTATGAGTCTTGATCCTATGGTTCTATGATTGATAAAGTCTTCCTTTATAGCTACTTGCTACATTTGGTTTGTTGTTTTTAGTTCACCAGCCTATAGCTGGCACAAAAAACCTAACAAGTTGCAATAAGAAATAAAGACATGGATTTCATGAGATATTTGGGTGTCCACAAGCAGACAGATGTAAGACTTTGGCTGATTTAAGAATCAAGAAGTGTTGGGTTCTGGTGTTTGTATTTTTGAAAATATCCTGAAGTTTCCAAAGGTGGGCATGAAATAGTGCTTCAAAGGATTCCTTCAGACTATTCAGCTAGCAATACAGCTCCCTGACAAACTGTGCTTAGAATTAAATTGCTGTGTCTGAATAGCTGAATTTCATACTTCTTATAAAGTCGTATCTTCAGGTAGTGGATCTAAAATACTGTCATTATTAGTCCAGGAGCACCACATCCATTTTCTATTTGTGTAACTTGTTTCCCTTTTGTAGTAGCTTTACATTTGTGTAAGTGCTTCTACAGGGTGATACAGAATGACATTCCAAAGGAAATTCTTGGTGCTTGCATCAAAGAATTGGCTGCAGGCTTACACCAGCACATCTGAGAGCAGACAGCTCTCCACCTTATGCAATTACTTCTCTCAAGTCACATCTTTTAGGAGAGACAAAAATACTGGGGGCTAAAGTTGGAGCTATAGCCTGCTTGCCATAAGAACTAAACCAGCACTTCCATTCTCCTGCTTTATTTTCTTCATCATCTCTCTAGCACACTGTGGGGATCCCCAAGCTCTAGTGTAACTAACAGTAGAAAGATTCTGATTTTATTTGCAGAAGGGTTTTTATACATGTGTAACTCCACTGCTTCAGTTATTTCTCCATATTAGCTCTGGAGCAGAGGAGAGCAGAATTTCACCTACTACTATTTAAATGAGGTATAATTATTATTGTTTGGTTTTTGTTGTTTTTTTTTTAGCACAACCATTATCTAGAATAATTATAGAAATGGGCACCAAGACAAATAACCTCTCAAATGTCATGGAAAATCTCCATTTCCCATATAGCTTTCTGTTAAGTCAACATAGAATTGCATAAACTGGCAAAGCAGTAGTAGGTGTCATGCAGTCCTAATTCCTAATTCAACACTTGAATCATCACAAGCAAGTAACTGAAAACACGAGAAAATCCTTCCCTCCTACCCTAAAACATAAGCCAAGCAAACAAGTTGAAACACTAAAGATTCCCGATAGTCTTGCTGGTAAAATCTAAGGCAGGAATCAGAATTGTCACTTAGATGATAAACACGAGAAAAATATGGATGGATAATTCACTCAGCTAAATGGTAACAGCAGCACGCTGAAGGAAAAGTAAGGCAAAAACAAAAATTTCAGCATGTATTCATGGGTATCCATGTTGCCATGGCAACTTCTCAATGGAATAAAGTATTTTCTCCTTTCTTTAGGGATTAAAAAAGAGAGGCTGTTCTGCAAAAAAGCACTTTACCTCTTCTTTTTAAGAAATCTATAACTATTGCTTAACATAGCATGCATTGTTTTGTTATGGAAAGAGACTTAGAATTCTAAAAAGAACACCATATTGCAGATGAGTTGTTCAAAAGGTCTCTCGTGCCCTCTTTTCATTTTGAGTGCTTATTGAAAGCCTAAATTCCTCCACATTTCTGGATCCTCCTCTTTTCTTCTGTCTTTCTGTTTAGCTACAGAGCTAGGATAATCAGTGTATTCTGCAGCAGTTCTGTGGCTGTTTTCCGGTTCAAGCTTAGGCTATTTTTGTTCCCTTTTGAATTTCTGAAGTGAGATTCTGATTTCTTACTTAGTTCTACTTGAAGGAGCTGTATCGACTGTTATTCCATCATAAGCAATTGTCTGAATTTGTATTCAAGGCTAATAAAGAAACATCAATTTGTGTTTTATCTTCACCTCAAACTCACTGACTGAAAACGCAGATCTGTTCAATCTCATTCTTTCTCTAGATAAAGCAGCAGTTATACATAGACAGAAGATGTCAAAAGAGAATAATAACCTTTGAGGGTAAATTTATTGTAGTTTGATTTTGTATGTTTTTTTTGAGTGTAACATATACAGAAATGGCTGAAAAACAGAAGTGGTAAGCACCCATTATCAGACATCACTTGGAAAACTTGAGCAAAGAACTTAGAGCTTTTATAAGTACACGGACAATGTATTTTAAACATAGCACAGGGCTTTTTTTGTTCTACGTATTCAAGTTATAAAAAAAACCCCAAAAAACCTGCTAAAGCAACTTTTTAATAAAAATTTGTCTTTATTTTCTGAATATGTTTGTGGGAACTGACCTTATATGAGAAGTTATAAACGTGACTGCTTCTTAAATATATACATTGCTACTTGTAAATTTTCTGTGTGCTTATTACCATGATGGAAAAATTCTAAGAATCTGGGTATGATATATAACACCTTTGATAAAAATAATATAAACATTGAATCATAGAATCATAGAATATTTAGGGTTGGAAAGGACCTTAAGGTCATCCAGTTCCAACCCCCCTGCCATGGGCAGGGACACCTCACAATAAACCATGTCACCCAAGACTCTGTCCAACCTGGCCTTGAACACTGCCAGGTATGAAGCATGCACAGCTTCCCTGGGCAACCCATTCTAATGCCTCATCATCCCTGCAGTAAAGAAACATAACTATAACTATATAACTATCATAACTATATGACCTCCCCAATTCCTTTAGAAAATCTGCTAGTAACTTGCTGATTCCTTTGTGCTACTTGCCTCCCACTATCCCACATTAATCTTGGTTATCTCCTCTAATACCTGTACTGCTAGTTCCTCTTGACACATGTAATTAGTGCAGTTCTAGTTAAATTTAATCCATTTAAACACCTATATAATTTTCACATAACTCTTTATTCAGCTTAGTGCAAAAAAATGTCAGGTCCACTTCATTCTGGTAATATATTCTAATAAATTTAGTAAAGTTCATCCAGATTTATACTGTTAGAAAAGAGCAAAGTCTTACAATCAGATGAAAATACATGTTTGTAGCTATAGTTATTTTATGGCTATGCCTACACTGGTAAATTAAATGTGGCCAGGAAATTTCCTGGGTACTGAGGCAAAATGACATGAAATAGTCTATGTCTATGCCAGTAAAATCATCTTAGCCTCCCGAACAGGGTGATTGCATGCATTCTACTTGGAGCAGATCCTGAAAAGTACCTGTCTGGGGGAAAGCATCAATACATGTAAAATATATGCCATATAATGTCCTAAAATAGTTCTGTTACAACATGCATATGCTTGAATTTACAGGTATATACACAGCCTATATTATTCAGAAAGCACAAATCATCACTAAACACAGTACATCCAGCCCAGTAAGCCCAGTTAGTTGCATTTTTGTAATGCTAGAATATCACAGAACTGCTGGAGCTTGCATCTCTCTCAGTTTCTGTTAAATCACTAAAACAGCCCAACTTTCATTTGGGTTGTTGCTACAGAAATAAGTAGAACAAAGATAGATATATACCAACATAATCATAGACTTCAGTGCCAGAAGCAACTGTTGCTATTGTCATGATGAAGTGTGTCTGTAGAAGCCAATAGACCTCTGTCACTGTATTTTAGGCAATGTGGCAGTAACAATCAAAAGACAAAAAGTCTAGAAGCTCTCAGTTTTAGAACAGCACAGTATAGTTCAGCTATGTAAGACCACATCACCTATGTAAATATGTAAATTTACCTCAGTATTCAGGCTAATTTCCAATGCTTTTAAGTGGCAGAAATAGCTATTGAATTAACTTTTTAGCTCTTTTTAACAACAGAGATTATTTATTGAATTTCACTTAAACTGCTGATGTGAATTACACAGCTGCTTCTTCTGTGTGCTAAAGATTTGTTTTATTCCTTTGTTTATTTGTTTTAAATTGAAAGCAGATTAGCTTGAATTGGTAGTTTTTAACTCTTGGATGGAGGAAAGCACTATGAGAGGAGCAGAGTGCCCGAAAACTCCTTGCTTTTATCTCTACCATTCAGTCACTGATCAATTTACAGTGATTGCATCCTATTTATGTACATACGTCCTGCTTTTTTTGCCTGACTGCTACAGCAGCCTCAAGCCTGTTTAGCCTGCTGAAGTCCATGTTTGGACTCAAAGGCTTTGACTTCCTCCTTCCACTTTAACTTGAGGTTCCTAATTAAGCAGCCTAAATCCTAAAGTCCTGGAGAGAATAGACAAAGAAACAAATTAACAGCTCTAAATGAAGATTAAGTTCACATACAAACCAATTTTCTCTCTGTGGTATTGCTTATTTTCTCTCCAGGAATGTCTAAGGGAAGGCAGCATGGCTAAGCTCAACAGGGTAGTGGAGTCTCTCCCTCTAAAGACATTCAAAACCCACCTGGACACGTCCTAGGTGGTAGGGTCATTGGGCTAGATGATCTCTAAAGTCTCTTCCAACAGTAACAATTGATTCTGTGATTCTGTAAGCACCCAGATTTTACACATTTCTTACGTGCCTAACATCAGGTAGGATAATTCCCTTCCCCTTCCCCTTTGCCTGTCCTTACCTGCCATGAGGAGAAGAATGATGCTGGGCTGAGTAAATTAGGGTTGGTGGGATGTCTGCCACCCATGTATTCATCAGTGCAAACCACACAGTCCTCTGCATCTCTCCAGTCCCAGTAGGGGATGGTGAAGTTCTCATCACCTGTTATCTTCTGTATCTCACGTTCCCACAACAACAGGAAGACACGATGCCACGGCAGAAAGCCAGGGGCTTCATGGGCAAAATCAATGTCTCGCCACACATTAGACCCACCTAAGAGTGTGTCTCGAGATGCATAATAATGCATCCACACAAAGAGATCATACACGTTGATGTTTCTGAACATGGGGTTGGAGCCATTGTTCATTTGAAAATATGTGCCAGTGGCAATAACATAGTCCTGGCTAGGGGTGTTCTTTGCCAGGTTAAGGTAGGCAAGAAACCTGTCCTTCTCACTGGTGGTGAGCTGGAAGATGTTTCTTCTCGTTCTCAGTTGTTTTTCAGTGCAGTTGAGTCCTGAGAAACCAAACTTGCACTCCCCACAGTTGAATCCCATGAAGTTGCCTTCACATTTACATGTCCTGTTGTAAAATACAGAGGGCCAGTCCTCTCTGTCATCCACTCCAGAGAAAGGGAACTGTGGTCCCAGTGGAGCCTGGGAGAGAAGGATGTTCTGGCAGAACCCTCTGCTGGAAAGCTCCCCACAAGGGGACCCATCTCCATCCCAGGGCGGACAACACTCCTTCCTCAGCAAGCTCTCTGTGTTTGCACAGGCTCTGGGAAACTGCCCACTGGATGGCTGAAGGATGACTAGCAGAAATCCCATGGCAAACAGCGTCATCCTCACAGAGCAGCGGGAGAGCATCGGTGTTATGCTTCAGTGCATGGAGTGCTCTCTCTGACACCTCCAAAGTCCTGGGTGTGAAAGAAATTCCTCCCCTCCACAAGGAACACTTCACTGCTGACTACTTCGACAATGCACCCTCCAATGTCCTTCCCCATACCTACCCTCGATGAATGTACACACAAAATACACTTTGGAGTTAATCTGATTATCACATGTTCTGGGTGAAAGCCAAGTGACTTCTTTCCCCACCCCTTATGAGTTCTGAAATACAGGCACTTATTATAAACTTTCATCTCCTGCCTAGCACATGACTGCTTTCCTCTGACAATTGGAGAGGAAGTAAAATTAAACTTTGGACACAGAAATAGTTGTCAGCTCTTCACATTCCTTGTTTGATCATATGCTGTAGAGTAAATGGTGGTTTAAGAAAAGACCCTGAGAAATCCAGTCAGTTAAATAAGCACAGTGAACTTGGAAGTGAGAAAATAAACAATTTGGGGGGTAAATTTTCTATTTTTTTAAGAGGAAGTGATCATAAAATGTAGTCAGATTAAGTGTGAACATAGGGCAGAAAGAGAATAAATGGGTTGGCTTGGCATTATTATATTTCAGTGGAAGCTGGCATACGGCAAAGTAACTTCACAAGGAAAGTGATGAACTTTTCAGAGAAAAAGAAACAAAACAACTTTTTGTTTCCCTAGAAGTCATAGCACTCTGACAGGTAATGACCCACCAAAATCTGCCCCCACGACTTCTCTGCAGTTTTGTGGGGAATACAGACAATCTTCCAATAGGTTTGCAGAAAGCACTTTGGGCAACTGTCTTTGTGCCTAGAAGACAAACCTTGACTCCTGTTTTAGTTCCATTGAGAAGTCTGCAAGCATCATATCTGTGTTCTGTGCTGAATACGTTACTGTGCAGCCTCCAGATCGCCCACCATTTTCTTCTTATACATTAGCTTGATCAGAGCTAATTGAGCTGCATGGGTGGCACTACAAGTTACACATTCTTTGAAGCTGCCCCTTGAAGCAAAGGGACAGCAGCTGTTTTACTGCTGGGCAAATTGAACGTGAACTATCCACGATTTTCTTTAGTAGCACTGTTAACAGTAAGAGTGCTTCTGCTGGTTCTATTTTTTGTACTAAAAACATCTTTTACTAAAAAACAACATTTCCTTATGCTTAGGTAAAATCTCAGCAGGGCAAGAACAACTTATAGGCAAATGAAGTGAGAACTTTTCTGGGAAACGATGTATTTGCTGGGATCAGCAGTTTATCACATGACTGTGCTGAGGAGCACGAGGTGCTTTAATCGTGTTGGCTTCTACGCCTCAGGTATTCCAGGCAATTATCCCCAAATCCCACTGCCAGAGAGCCTGCAATGGGGAAGCTGGAAGCAAGAAGGGCAAAGGAAAAGGAGTTGCTTTTTCAAAGAATATTTCTAACCACAGGCTGATGTTTACTGCTGACTGATTCCCCTGGTCTCCGGGTTAGGCTTGTAAAGCAGATTTCATCATGGAAATGCTACTTGGTTGATTTATTTTATTTTCTCTGTGCCTGGTTGTTTAGGAAACCTTCACAATTTATTTTGTTTACTGTTCTGATCATGGATTCTAGTGCAAAACTACTATATGTGAGGAAAATTATATATATTCTTTAATTTTTAATGAAAAGCTATAGGGATGGGAAAGGCTTGAGGGGGAGCTTCAGAGCAAACCAGAAAAGCCCTCAAATATATATTTAGACAGACAGACATACACACAAACACATTCAATACCCTATTTTTATATTCAAATGAAATTTTATGTTCAATGTTATAAAATAAGAATCTGACCTTTGACAGTTGTCATATGGCAAGTTTCAGAAGCAGCCAGTTAACAATGGAATCCTCTGTTAAAGAGTATGAATGAGAAACTTTGAATGAGGAATGTGACTGAGGAGCAGCACACACCCTTCTTGATCTACTATTGAACAAAGTCCTGTTTTGAATAAGACAGTGATTCAGATAATAGTTAGGAAATCAAATTTTCCATATATCAACAGCCATAAACATTAGAAAAGTAAGAAAATATCTGTTTCTGTTCCCATGTGTGACTGTAGAATCACCAAAACATGAGACAGTCATACCTTACACACTGCATTTGCTGATATTATCTTCAGTATAAAGACCTCATGGGACTTTCCAGCTCTTTTGTACTTCAACCTAGTACTCTTTATTTCATTGCCTATATACCAAAGCCATTGTATCCACATGAAGTTTGTGTGTAAGTTGAATTTAGTCTTTTTGACTGAGAACTCTTTCCCTTGTGTTCTGTCAGTCAGTAGGTATCGTCTTGCTATGTGCTCTGGGACACCAATTTCTCACAGCTGGGTTCACATGCATATGAGTGTGGGTCAAGACTTACTTATTTAAGGTACACCATGGACCATAGGATCAAGTGTTAAGGCACGCCACTTTATCCAAGAACTTGAAAGACAGGGAATTTGTGGCCAGATCCAACTTTATTTGATTTCCAAGCATAAATGACCAGGAATCACTTCACAGTTCGGTTTTGTAAAGGCAACCTTCAACAACAAACCAGGACTGGGCTTTGCCTAATATCCTTAAATCTTAACTCCACCTTAAAGTTTACAAGTGCATCAGTTAAAGTATTGGCTTCAGGCTAGTAGACTAGCAGAGTAATGACAATATTTAAAGTCTAATTTGTGTTTTCATTACAAGGTCCTTAAGTGCTTTATAGAGATGTCAATACTTACTGGAAGTTAAAAACTCCAAACACAGAGCAGGGAGATGTCTTCCTAAACTTCATGTGCTGGTTTGTTTGCAGTGTTAGGATCAGATTTTCAGCACTATCCTGCAATATTAAACCAAACTTCATGTAGCCACAGCCTGTGGTGATCTGAGGTTGTTATGGGCAAAGCAAAGAAACAATTCAAATGAAAAGCAGTGACATTGAATGGGAGTTCATATTATCACATAAAAATAACTCAAGTAATACTAATGGGTTTTAAAAAAATGTTGATAGTGAATGATACCATGAAGCAAATATATCTCAATGTGGCTTGTAACTTTTAGGAATTCTGTGTATATTTTAAGTTCCAGTTGTCTATGTTGAGTGGGGACAAAAAAAATAAATCTGGGATGGGAAAATAGAGACTAGTTTTAAATTTCAATTGTTTTAAAAGACAAGTATAACACAGTGAAGAAACAGAAGATTCTGCTCAGTTCCAGTGGAAATCAAAAATCTTTCCAAAGAGAAAAAGAGAGAAAAAAGAACGTTTATTTGGAGTGGGCAAGTACACAAACCTTTTGACAATGAGAGAACACTGAGAAATGAAGGAAATATAGTCTATTAACTAGCCAGGAAACTCAGTCTGACAAACCAGTAGGCTTGAACTGTGCTCTCTGATCCTTACCTGTTCCTTGCTGTTCAGCATCACCATCCTTATGCACTGCATAAGGCACCTGGTTTCAGATGATTTCCTGAGCTCACTTTTCATGTAGCAGAAGGATAAAACATCAATTTCTTTCCCTTGCCCCGTGCCCTGTGTGCCAGATGGAGCTATTGGGTTCCTCTGTGGTTTGCCAGTGAGCCAAATCTGGCTCCTGGATACCTGCAGAAAGAAAACAGGATGATGACACATGATACATTGTGGTCAGACCCAGTGTCATGGGTTCAGCCATGGCAGTCATTTTTTCTCCTTCTTGTAGCTGGTGCAGTGCTGTGTTTTGACTTCTGGGCTGGGAACAGCTGCTTGATAGCAAGCATGTTTTGAGGGTGTTTTTGTTCAGGGCTTTTTCTGGGCGCGTGCTCCAGCCAGGTGGAGGAGGGGAGGCTGGGAGGAAGGAGAGACAGGACACCTGACCCAGGCCAGCCAATGACGTATTCCATACCATAGCATGTGATGGCCAGGATGCAACTGGGAGAGAGAGCTGGAAGGGTGGAGCTCTGGAGGGAAATGGAGGAGGGAGCACGCGGTGCTTGGCCGGGCAGGGTGGAGTTATGGGTCGGTGGCTGGTGGGGTGTTGTATTCTTTTCGTTTGTTATTGGCTGTATCATTATTATTTGTAGTGGTAATGGCAGTAGTGATTCTGTGTTATGCCTTAGCTATTAAACCGTTCTTATCTCAATCCGTGGGGGCTACATTCTTTGGATATTCCTTCCTAACTCTCTGAGAGTTGGGGGACTTGGTTTAAACCACGACACCCAGAATGAAAAACCCATCTCCTAGTTACTGATAAATGGGAAGTTTGAGAAGAGCCCTGCTTATCATTAGGAACCATGAAGCAGCTCAGCAGTTAAATACTACACAAGGAAGAGGAATATGTCCACTTTCTATTTATAATCAACTTTTAACCTTAGGTAGAAAAAAAAATCAAGTTTCTGATTAGAAAATAAGAACTTCAGCAAGTTCAGTCGTATCAAAGCTCTTTTCTAAGAAGCAGACTAGAAATTCTCACAAGCTTTTTAGCCTAAGACAAAGACCTTTTGGTATAATATTTGAAGATAAGGCTTAAACACCCATTTGAATGTATGAAAGGAAGACAAATCCAGTCCCAGAAATTACTCTGCACGCTGTAACTAACTTTTAACTCAGGACCAGCATACCTAATATGCAGTCTATACAGCTAATGGTCTAATAGATGTAATCATGAACATATTCAGCTATGAGTGAGATGTTGGACCCCCAGTCTGAAATTCAGGGTGAGATTCAGGTAAGCTTGGCTTGTGCAGCAAAAAAACACTCCTGTCACCCTGGCCAGCCTTAGCCCTGACCACTCATGGAAAGAATTTACAGATTGTCCTGGGTTCAGCAGCAGCAGTCATTTTTCTCCTTCTCAGTAGCTGGTGCAGTGCTGTGTTTCTGACTTTTGGACTGGGAATAGCGCCGATAACACCGATGTTTTTAGTTGTTGCTAAGACATGTTTAGTCTGACCAAGGACTTTGTGAGTCTCATGCTCTGCCAGGGAGGATGGGAAGCCAGGAGAAAGCAGAGACAGGGCACCTGACTCAAATTGACAAAAGATGTATTCCATACCACAGCATGTCATGCCCAGGATGTAGAACTGGGGGGCAGTTACCCAGAAAGGTTAGATCACTGCTCGGTTGGGCTGGAGATCCATCAGCAATTGGTGAGCAGTTGTATTCTCTTCCTTTGCTATTTGCCTTATCATTATTATTATTGCTGGTAGCAGTAGTAGTTTGTTTTATACCTTAGTTACTGAACTGTTCTCATCTCAACTCATGGGAGTTATATTCTTTCGATTCTCCTCCCCATCCCTCCAGGAGTGAGGGGGAGGAAGGAGGGGGGAGCGAGCAAGCGAGACTGTGTGGCTGACCGAGTTTAAATCAGGACACAGGTCTAGCTGGTTTCCCGGGTTAAAGCTGTGTTATCACGGTTATGAATCTTTGCTTTAGCAGATTATCCCTATTCCCGATCCTAATGCAGCCTGGCCCACTCATGAATCCCCAATCTGCATTGTTTAATCAGTCAAGGAACACAAGGCCAGTGCTATATATTAGTGGGTTTTGTAGAGCATGCAAAGGGAAAAAATACTTGTTCTAGGAAAAACATCAAGGTGTGGACAGGTGACATTTAATCTGTCACAAAGTCTGCTGTCACAAATTTAATCTATCCATTTTAACAGCTTTGAACCAGTGAATTTTGCTGGATCAGCACTTTTACTATGTGGCAGACATGTTATTGTTAATTTGATAGCCCAAGAGACAGACATAGTGCTCCAGAAAATAGGTATTCAAGCTGGTCTGAAAACATGGGCTGAGCATCAGAGACACATCTAGGAATAAGAAAAAAAGTTACCAATCTGCAGTCCAAAGCAAGGCAGAAGAGGTGCTGATGCAATCAGAGCAATAAAAGTATAGAAACAGCAGCAAAAGACAAAGATGGTTTTCCCCTGTTATAGACTGAAGATTATATTAAAGGTACTGACATATTGATTTATAATCTACATGATTTGTGGTTTGCTGCAGGTGACACAAAACTTATCTGATATCTATCAGTCTTGATGACAGGACAGCACCTAAGTGGGATGCTGAAGCAATATATTCAATAGTTATTTTACGCTCCACTTACACTTTACCTCTGCTTTCATCTCTTTGTTGAAAGGCATCCTGGATTTTCTCTTTTTGGAGCATGCTGGGCAGAGTGGAAATTTTGGTAAGTGGGTCCGATTGCTTTCCTATCAGCTTTCAGAAGAAAAAGATTATACAATTTTTACTACTAGGTGGCTGATACATGAATTTATCCTTGATGATAGGCTAGGGCCCAGGTTTAACAGGGTGGATAATAGCATGCTGGTTCAGGAAAACCCTGTCGCATCTAACAGTTCACTGAGGCTGAAAGCACAAAGTTTGTCAGCATCCTACAAGGAAACTGTTCGTATATTTTTTTCTGGGTTAATGATCTTCTTATTTCCCAATGGGAACTGGCCTGCTGAGGTCAGACAAGCATTCTTAGTCGTGCAAAACTAGCGGTGGAAACAGTAAGGGAGAGGCCATGCCAGCTTTTGTTCTGTTGGAGTTATCTTGGACTGGCTCACCCATTTTGCCAAGCTGCATCCTTTGCCCTTGCATCAGGTACCCCACAGCTGTGTTTCAATCAACTGCAAGATGGTGAAGGGTTAAGGTTACAAGTCTTATGAGGAGCAGCTCAGCGAGAAGAGAAGGCTCAGGGGAGACCTTATCACTCCCTACAACTACCTGAAAGGAGGATAGAGTGAGATGGGAATCGGTCTCCCAAGTAACAAGTGGTAGGACAAGAGGTAATGGTCTCAAACTACACCAGGGGGGGTTTAGATTGGACATTAGGAACAATTTCTTCACCAAAAGGGTGGCATGCATTAGAACAGGCTGCCCAGGGCAGTGGTGGAATCACCACCCCTGAAAGTGTTAACAAACCATGTAGCTGAGGCCCTCAGTGGCATCATTTAGTGGTGGTCTTGGCAGTCCTGATGGACTTGATGATCTTAACATTGTCTTTTCCAACCTAGCTGATTGTATGATTCTATGTGGAGTCTTACTGTTGCAGCTGAAAACCTATAATCTTCCTCCTGCTTTCCAGTATCCTCTGATAAACTTAACTCTCTGTAGGCTGACTGGGGGGAGCCTTACTCTGGGGCTGCCCACCATGCTTGGCTCCTCTTCAGAAACAGTTGTGTCTAAAGAATGCTTCTAAGCCATTCTCACAAATTTGTCCTACTCCACTTATCCAGGTCTGCAGAGACACAGAAGAATAATAAAACCTCCTATTAGCTGCCTGTTGGTTTTTTGTGTGTGCACACTTTGAAAAACAGATAATTGAGTAGTGTACTAAAAAAGATGAGAGTGACATTAAGCACAGAGCAAGTCTCAGCAGCTCCTGGTGGCAAGGCAAACATGGCTTTGCAGTATCAAAACCTAAATCTGGAAAACAAATGAGAGAATTGTATGGGACATTTATGTGTATATAAACCAGCTGGGACCTTCTGAGGATGAGGTCATCTCATATATTCCCTTCTGAGACAAGGGGAGCTGAGCTTCCATGAAACCTTGCCTTTATTTATAGATGGAAGTGGTGTCTGTGCATCAGACAAGCAGTTCATATGCGTACTTTTAATTATAAACAAACATTATTTTAGTCATAAACTGATCCTTTCACTGTACCACCAAAACTTCTTTGAATACTCAAAAATGGTGAGAAGGATGCTACAATTATTCTGAAGTCCACTTGGTGGATAAAGAACTGGCTGGTTGGCTGCACACAGTGTTGTGGTCAATGGCTCAATGCCCAGCTGGAAACCAGTAACGAGTGGTGTCTCACTCAGATCAGTGTTGGGACTGGTATTGTTTAACATCAGTGGGATGGAGGGCACCCTCAGCAAGTTTACCGATGACACCAAGCTGTGTGGTTTTATTGATACGCTGGAGGGAAGAAACGCCATCCAGAGGGACCTTGACACACTTGTGAGGTGGGCTGATGGCAACCTCATGAAGTTTAACCATGACAGGTGCAAGGTCCTACACCTGGGTCAGAGCAATCCCAGGCACAGCTACAGGTTGGGTGGAGAAGAGTTTCAGAGCAGCCCTGTGGAGAAGGACTTGGAGATGCTGGTCAATAAGAAAATGAACATGAGCCAACTTCAGTGTGAGCTCACAACCCAGAAAGCAACCATATCCTGGGCTGCATCAAAAGAAGCTTGACCAGCAGGTCGAAGGAGGTGATCCTGCCCCTCTACTCTGCTCCTGTGAGACCTCACTTGGAGTATTGTGTGCAGTTCTGGTGTCCTCAACATAAAAAGGACATGGAACTGTTGGAACAAGTCCAGAGGAGGCCACGAGGATGATCAGGGGACTGGAGCACCTCCCATATGAAGACAGGCTTAGAAAGTTGGGGCTATTCAGCCTGGAGAAGAGAAGGCTGCGTGGAGACCTCATAGCAGCCTTCCAGTATCTGAAGGGGGATGCTGGGGAGGGACTATTCATTAGGGACTGTAGTGACAGGACAAGGGGTAATGGGTTGAAACTTAAACAGGGGAAGTTTAGACTGGATATAAGGAAGAAATTCTTTACTGTTAGAGTGGTGAGGTACTGGAATGGGTTGCCCAGGGAAGCTGTGAACGCTCTATCCCTGGCAGTGTTCAAGACCAGGTTGGATGAAGCCTTGGGTGATATGGTTTAGTGTGAGGTGTCCCTGCCCATGGCAGGGGGGTTGGAACTAGATGATCTTGAGGTCCTTTCCAACCCGAACTATTCTATGATTCTATGATTCTAAAGCACATCCTAGAGAGTTGCTGAGGTAAGTAGAATGTTTGTGGGTGAGAAAAGATGCTGACTTTTTTAATATCTACAGCATATACTTTAAAAGTGAAAAAAAAATCAAACTGTGATTAAATATGGCTAGCTTTAGCAGAAAAATACAAATTAGTCTCATATGTTGCATTCATATTCTTTCCTCTGAATACTATACTAACCCACAGTAAACTTTACCTCCTTTGGGTTTGAAAAGCAGCTTGACTGACTAGACTGACTGACTAGACTTTCAGATACTTAGAGAATGCCTTAAACCCATGTCAAATGAGTTAAAGGCCACAGCTTCTGCTTTGCCTGAAACCCTTTTGTCTTTGTAACTTTGATGGAAAGAACAAATCTGATAAAACTAGTCTGATGGAGACTACAATATACACTTTGTATGAGGCACAGTGGAAGAATTAAAGCTGTGGTAAGAGAATGCTCCTTAGTCTCCCAGACTGTTACCTGCATATCTGCTTATTATTGCAAGACTTTCAAGCAGGAGCATCCTGTGCTACAATGGGCAAGAAAGAGATGACCTGCAAGTCCAATACACCTGTGGGAGAATGACAAATGTCTTCCTTTTGCTTCCCTCACTCTGCAGAGCAGAGAAGATCATGCAGTTCCTCAGTCCCATATCATTGCAGGGAGAAAATGCAGATAATAAAGTAGGCAATTATAACAGCTCCACTCATGTTTCTATTAATTTAAAACTCTCTACAGCATATGAAAGATAAGGGAAAAAGACATACATTGTTTAGAATTAAAAAAAAAAACTTATTAACCTTCCATAACTGACTGACAGTATTCAAAAGCCCAACCACACAAAAGACTCAAATATTACACGTAGTCTCCAATTCCACACTCCCTTCCAAATAATTACTGTAATGAAGAACTAAATTGCATAGAATTTGACTTTCGCTGCAGAACTTCACTAATTAATCCATGGCTAAATAAATATATAAATAAGACCTTGACATTCAATTTCACTTCAATGAAAATAGCAGATAGGAAACTCAGTTTCTCACGCTTCAAACTCTCTGAATAAAGAAAAAAAATGTCTTGGTAAGGCATTAGGCATCTGGGAAAATGAAGGGAAAAAAATCCTTCCAAAGTAACGTGAAATGATTCTGATAATAACTGACAGTTTTGAGTAACACAGAGAAGTTGAATTACGAATTATTTTTATCGTTTTTTCTCTTTACTTTTTTTTGCCATTAAAATGCAGGATGTTTGAAATAAACAAGAAGAGTTTTTTTCTTCCTACAAGCAGCTGAAGTGTTGCAGTTGAAAATATCCATAGGGTCAAAAATTGACTTGACAGATTCAGAAACTGAAAATTATCAAGGCCTCTTCAGTATGAATACAGCCTTTCTGGCTCCAGAAGTCTCTGAACCCTAAATGAAAGCAATGAATAGTCAAGTATGTTTCTGGGTGTCCTTTCTTCTCCCCAGGCCAGATAACTTATGTGTAGAATATACCAAAAATACATCATTTGGAAAGCAAGTGATGTACCAGTTGTGCAGGTTACTAAGTTATTAACTAAGACAAATTAAAGAGGTTTATTTAAGAAGAAATACATTTAGTAGTGCTGAGATAAGTGGAAGAGATTCTTGTGATTGGAATGTTTAAATTAACCTAAAACCTTCCACAGTCACACAAGATAGACTTGGCCTAAGCAATTTTATTATTACTTTTGACAAAATATGTTGGTTTTTTTCAGAGAAACAAATCCAGTAAAAACATGAAGTCTTGAGTGGAATGGCTAATTTCAGAAACTGTGAAGGACTGACTGAGGTCTGAGAGCAGTGATTTGGCAGATCACCTGGGAGGTAGAAGAAGCAAATACTTCGGAGTGGGTTCCCAAGGGGAACTTTATACCATTACTTACATTCTTAAAAGAATACATAAAAATAGTAAAATCCTAATGCTTATGCCAGGACCTTTTTGTCACCCATTTGCCTGTGTTCAGATACAATAGTCATAATGTGCCTATCTGTCTACAAGGAACATTTATCTACATTCTAAATGCACAGGTTCTATTTTGTGTGTTGGTTTGGGAAAACAAGCTGGTATGAAGTCGTGGTGTATGGTAATAAGATGTTGTTTCAGTGACAGTGAAATTTTAGCTGTGCGCACTGATGCAAACCTGGGTATTTAGGGAGATTTGGACTGATGCACCAACAACAATGAACTGTTACACTTTAAAATAAATTCAGTGTCAGAAACAAATAAGGTTTTGCTAGACAAAGCTTTGTATATGTTAGCAAATTTTAACGTGTTCTGGCATTAAATACAGCTAAATTTATCTTGAACTTGGTCTTCCACTTGTAAAAGCACAAGTCATAAAGCTGCTTTTAATGTTACGTTAGGTAAAATGCTTTTAATTGTGTGCAAACTGTGGGGCAGTATGAGGAATTCTGACAGCATGTGCCTACCGTCATGGCCAAGGATGTCTTAATTACTAAGAAGGGATGAGGACACTACTGAATGTACTGAAAGTGGGTTATAGTATGAAAATTACTGACAGTGTGCATATAATTAACCTTAATTGCTCCTTACACCCAAAGTAAGCAAATAGTAATGAAGAGACAGATGGACTTCAGCTTCTTTTGTATGAATTCTATCTTGAGGAGTCTATTTTTTCAGTATTTTATTCTTATTTTGCACTTCATGCTTAAAAGCATCCACTGCTTCAATGCCTTGAGCTGATGGTATCAGATTCCCCCATGGAGAGCAGGCAAAGCTAAGAAATTTCTATAAACATTTGCCTGTAGCTTTTCTATATAGAGTGATGTCTCAAGTTTTCTAGGTCTGATATTTTAGGATCTTCCAGAACTAGAAGTGTCAATTCTGCTCTACTTTTGGGAATGTTTTCATTTCATGGGGGCAAATATTTCATTTTTTATTTCAGTGCTTGAAAAACATTAGACTCCAGCCTTACTATTTGTGTGACTGGTGTTCTGCAGGGGAGTGACTTTTATGTTAATGGGGTATTTTTCAGAGTTTGTATCAGCTTAATTAATAATAGACTTATTTACATGGCTAGGACAACAAAAAGCTAATAGCCACTAAAATGATAGCATGCATGCCACAATATTAATCTGTCCTTGCACTTAATTGATTTCAACGTTATCAATATGTTTCTGTGTGGAACATCTTGGGCTTTAAATACTTTATGTCACCCAGAGAACTGCAAATGATTAATGTATTGGGTCACATAATTAGGCATTGCCTTTATTCACAGGTGAAAAAAAATTAAGTTGTAAGAGAAAAAGCAGCCTCTGCCAAAGCCCCACAAAGCCCATTTTGAATGTGTTTGAGAATTTGTTGCAAAACTATCAACAACAACAAAACTGCATATTCACAAACATAAAGCAGAAGAGAGCTGATTGCATTACCATTGCCAGTTTCGTCATCTCCTCATTTAGTTCAGCTTGAGAGTTAAACCAAGTCCATGTCAAACATGAACTTGCAACATTTGCAGCATATATCTATCTCTTTATTCAGACAATAAGTTATGTTTGTTTTATGTGCAGGAGAACCATTTGTCCTTGCTCATGAACTGAAATATGATGAAGAAAAAAAAATCTTCCAAGGAAAAGGATATGGATAAACCTCATTGTTGTCAATGGAGATCCCACCCTACCTGTTGAATTCTTCTAATCAAATGCAACTACTTGAATCTAAGCTACTCATCTGGCCTGATTTACAAGTATTGAAGAGAGTTTTACAGTTACTGAAGCTTAGAGTTACTGGAGAGAAGTTGCTGAAGGATCCTTCCCTTCTACTGATTACTAGTGAAGCCATACATGGAGTTTTGTGTCCAGTTAGGGGCTCCTCATATGCAAGAGAGACATGGACATAAAGGAGAGAGCTCAGCAAAGGCCAAAGAAGATGATGAAGGGACTCAGTATCTCTCTTCTAAAGAAAGGCTGAGAATGCTGAGATTGTCTGGCCTGGAGAAGGCTTAGGGGGATCTCATCAATGTATATAAATACCTGCAGGGACAATGCTAAAACAAAGGGAGCCAGGCTTTTTTTCAGTGGTGCCCAGTTTCAGAACCAGGAGCAATGGAACAAACTAAAACAGGAAGTGCTGTCTGAACATCAGGAAACATTTTTTCTTTGTGAAGGTGGCTGAGCACTGGCAGAGGTTACCAGGGGAAGCTGTGTAGTCTTCATCCTTGATGACATTCAAAAGCCACGTGGATATAGAATCATAGAATCAACTAGGTTGGAAAAGACCTTTAAGATCATCAAGTCCAACTTTTACCTTTTGCAAGTCCCCCACTAAACCATGTCACTGGGTCTCATCTATCTGGGTTTTGAATAATCCCAAGGACAATGATTTCCTACTATCCAATCTAAATGTCCCTTGCCACAGTTTAAGGCCATCATCTCTTGATAACATGGTCCTGAGCTAGGTGGCCCTGCTTGAACAGAGGAGCTGGACAGGACAACATACTGAGGTCTCTTCCAACCTCAAACCATTCTGCGATTCTGTGGCTCTGTGATTATGTGATTTTAATCACAGGTCTAAATTGTCTCCCACTAAAGCAAAGAAAATACCTAAAATAGTCTAAACAAAGTATTTATTCCTTTACATTTATTATTATTATTATGGGAACTTAGGTTACTCACCTGAACAATACTTACACTGTAGAAATCTAAAAGTTGGTAAGTTGTGGTTGACGCTGAATATTTTATCTTAATTATTCAAGGTTTTTTATGTTTGACAATTGATAAATTACATCTTTATTTATTCTTTTATGTACAATCTGAACATACTGATATTGACTCATGACTGAAAAATTGTGAGATACTTGCTGAGCTTCTTCCTGTCAGTAATGAAAGAGTGGATATCGCATGCAGAGCCTTATATAGCAGATGTGATAAATGAGTAAATACAAATGAATGGAAGTCCAACTGGAACTCATCTGCCCTAACTTCAGCTGTCCAAACCTGAACTAGTAACGGTGGGTTTCCTTCAGAAAAAATGCCAGCAGCTCATGAATGTAGTCACTTCACCCTGAAATAGATGACCAAAATAGTTCAGTTTAATCACTGCCAGAAGGTGCTAATTTCTCTCCATTAGAACAAAGAAAAGCCAAGGTTACCAGCTCAGATGTAGACAACTGCAGCAGGGTGAGATGTAAGAAAGGTAATTTTAACCTTGCATTTAATCAAGTAGTGCCTCACCAGTGTAAGCCTTGAACTCAGCAGCGATGCCATATGCTGCCCACCAGTATTGCATTGCTTTTTATTCAGCTTCACTGAAACATTTTCCTATTTCTTAAAAGCAATAGGAATAAAAACAACCCTGAATGAGTTGCTGATTGAGTTGCCGAAGACATCTATCACAACAATGAACTTGCTTATGGATTTTTTCAGTTGTACTGATAAGTTTACATTCATTCTACAAAGGAATAAGCTAGATAAATGCTCTATTTTTTAAATGTGAGTTATCACCTATACTGCTTTATCAGTTGCTTTGTAATATTTACAATACTTCTAGGCAACCTTCTGAAATAGAAACAATATTAAGAGATAAGTAACCTTTCCTTCTAACAGTGAACAGTTTATTTTCTACAAATGGAAAGAAAAATTCAATGTTACCAGGTATATAAACAAATACATAACATGGAGTGTTTCTCCTTTTCTAGAAAAAAAAATTACTGAAGATGTAAAGTACAATGATTTAGAATAAAATATCCCATTCTGACTAAAGGAGGCTATACATATGTTGACTTCAGAATGCAATTACTATGGAAACCACAAACAAAGAGCATATCTCAGAGCATGCCAAGCTGAAATTCATGCCTGGGCTGATTTCAAGTCTTTTGCTTGCTGAGAATTACAGCTGAAGGTTTTCAGGCTGAATTCTATAGGAAAATTCTTCCAGCATGTTATTTTTCAGTCCTCGACTTCCCCCCCTTCCTTTTTGATAACAAGGGATAATGCATTTTTTTTCCTTAAAGGCTAATGATTTTGAATGCTCCAAATTTAGGGGTATTTCCTTGTTAAAAACCTTTTCATTTTAAGGAGCTACTAAGTAAAAACAACACTGCAGGAATATGCATCTGAGTATGTCACTCCAGGTTTTTATAATCAAGGGAGAGAAGAGGACAGTTTTAGTTGTAATCTATATGGTCTCTTTAGACATCAACTTCAAAATGATCTGAATTCCATGCTATAAGCATCTGTTTCTTACTCTTTACTGTAAGGGGAGTCTGCAGCAAGTATACATTTGCATATATAAATATATTGCTAAACATATTATTATGTATTATATATCACATATAGTAGACACATCTACAGGATAATGTGTACTTTCCAGCTTAGTTCCTCATTGAGAAACAACCAATTAACTTAAAAAATAACCGTGAAAGTTGAAGAAAAAATCCTGAGAAACTTGTATAGTAAAGTATTTTGATAAATCATGAGAACAGAATCTTTCAGAGGGTTTGTTTCTTTTATAAATCAACTTTATGGTGTATTTAGAGCATTTTATTAACCAGAAGTTTTTACAATTTCTTGAAAAATATGTATAACAATTATTTTTGGCAGAAATAAAAATATGTCAAAGAAATTGCAAATTTTAATATAGTAAAAAATATATTGTGAAACAGGGTATTAAGAGGCAGTACTAAAGCTTGAAAGACATAGAATTTGTCATGCTGGTTGTCATAAATATTGTGTAAATAAAAATAGGTAATTTTCATTGAACAAGTGAAAAAACATGCCTAGTCATAACACTAAAAAAATCTATCTTTTTAAAGAACTGAGGAGTAATCATGACTTTTGAGAAGGATTTTGCAGGTGCTACATACTTCTTGGGGATGTAGGAGATGATTGTCAGTTTTTAAAACATAGAACTATTACATTTTCAGAGTTTGCTTAGCATTGCTGCACATGTTGTATGGGGATAGAGAATGGGGGATTGATGACAATTAAAATAGGGGAAGGAGAAAGAGTCTCATCTGAAAACAGAGCAAAATAAAGAAGACTGAGGATCATCATTCTTGATTCTGCTTTAATATGTATTGAGTTTTGGATTTGGATAATAACAGTCATAGTTTTTATTCAGTACAGTTTTCTTCTTCCATTTTTCTGAAGAAGAAAAAAATCACTGTAGATCAAGAAAAAAAATAATTTTCTCAAAAAACCCAAAAAATTAAAACCCTTCATTAAAATTTGGGTTTGGTACATGATTTATCTAAAGGTTTAAATATTTTTGTTTTATTTTAGTTTATTGAAATTTAGCCTGAAATGCCATGTTTAAAAAGATGTCTATGTATTTCATTGAAATTGCTCAGAGTAAATCTTCATTTGTCCTAATCTCCTCTTCTGCTTTTAGTTGAATTCAACCTGAATTTGAGTCTGGTTTGGAACGATCAAACCTGTATTGATTAAAAAATGTCTTGCTTTCTTTTAAATGTCTCTTTAAAGAGCTAAAGACATGCAATCTGGCTTTAGCACAAATACACACACATGTGAGGAAAACTCACATGTGCAAAATATTTTGTAAATTGCTAAATTTATTAATCTAGCTTTATTTTAACATTTTCTTTCAATGTTTGTTTTTAGAGTGTAAAGGTTTTGTGTGACCTCATGAAAAGCAAAAGATGAAACTAATTCAGTCTTTGGGAAGTTGAGATGCATAAATTTAGATACCTGTAAGCAGGTGTCTCTGTGGAGGTGTCATGGGTGAGATGGAGCCATTTCAGATGGAGAAGCCTAGAAGATATACCGTGAGAAAGACTGGCATGTTCTAGACAAGACAGCTAGAAAACTGATGAAATAGTCTTAGGCATCTGCAAAGGTTCTAGATGCCATTTATCTGAGCAACTGAATAGGGCTGTAGGAATCTACGTGTGAGATTCTGAATGCCACCAGGCATGCTGACTAGGAGAAGGATACGGGCTCTGAAGTGTAGACACTTGGTGACTTCTGAGGATGACTCCACAGTGTCGATCTCAGAATCCAGAAAGGTGCAAGTCTCCAAAGTTGTACTGCCAGCCTGGTGCGGTATCCAATGTCCCATTGCATCCTGGATGTCAGCAGGTATCTATATTTAGACAAGTGTTTCCTTCACTACATTTTCACAGCAGAAGTAGAAGAAGTTCAGACACCCATTTCCTGTGTCAAGCCATGTGCAGTGATACCTAAACAAGGGAGTCCTGATCTGAAACAAGATCCAAATAAGCTCATAGTATTTTTATCTGATTAGTCACAAAACCAAATCATGTTTACAAGTAATGAAAAATATACTCAGTATTAGAAAGGCATTTGGAAGTAAATTGTGATACCAACATAGGTTAAATGTCATGTTTACATCTACATTGAACTGGTTCTGATACATGAAAGGCTGCTTCACAGTAGAGCCTGAAAACCTTTAAGACAGTGATCCAGGCTCAATTTATTTACCTGAGTGACTTTGAAGCACCACTTTGAGCAGTACGTATCACTGTGAACTCACATTTCCTCTGTTTGGCCATGTCCTCAATGCTCCTAGCTTATGCTTCCCAGAAGGACTCCCTTGAGCGAGATGAATCTACATATGGCTGGTGTGATGTGTAAAGCATAGCACATTTAAACCTGTGCTGTGTCTTCAGAGCTGTGCAAAATAGAATTAACACTTTGGGAAACCAGGCTGTTATTCTTATTTTGACAATGTTTTTATTATTTTATCCTGCTAATCTGATTTTCAAAGATTTATATATTAATTTTTCATACAATAATCCCTGAATATGCTTTGAAAGCCCAGGCTGTAAATACCACATGGCTAACGCACATGCAGACAAAATTTACAAGAAACAGGCAAACCTCAGAATAATAATTTCATTATATCACCCTTATAAATCTTCCCAGCTGTTCTGACACTTTAATTACAAAGTGACACTTTCAGTCTTAAAGTATTGTGGCCTGTGTAATAGATCATTTCACTTAATATATGTTATGAGTCTGGCTACTGTAGAAGAGTCATTTTGCAATCTGTCTCCTTTACAAAGGCAGAAAGTCAAGAAGAGATTAAATATCATAACTATAAAACTAAATAAGAAATTGAGGAAGTCCTAAATTTATTACAACACGTGTACGTGCAAAATACCTAGTGTCTTCTGCACCCTCCTCCTTGTTATTATCCCATGCAAGCGTCTCTATAGAATAAAGATGTAAGCTCTATGGAATAAAGATCAGCCTTGTGGCAAGAAGCAGGTAGCCAGTTCTGGAGCTGTTGTACCCAAAATGTGATAGTTTTTTAAAGCTGCATGTAAAACACATAAGCTCCAGTATAACCCCACTAAGCAACTTTCAGAAAAGGGACTAGAAAGAAAATCTGAGTCAGGAATAAAGAATGTGTGACTTGTTTTCAGTCTAACACAGTCTTAACATAACTACAAGTAAAAAAAGAAAAAAGCAAGGCCAATAGCACAGGTTATTGTAAACACTGACTTCAGGATGTCAGGATAAAGATGAATAAATGCTGGTAATTATAGGAGTAAATATAGTCCTAGCATGGGACTTCTGGGGTCTGCTCTTAACTTTGGCACATACAGAAATTCACAGAGATGCTAATAAAGGCTGCAGAGACAGTTTAGCTGTGATCTATTACATACATCTATACCTCTTCAAATTTACCTACAGAGCTCCAGTTATCAGTCCTGTATCATTTACATCACAAGAAGTTATTATTACCCAAGTAAAAATACCACCTTTGATCTTTACTTTTAGTGTCTTTCATTACAGAGCTAGCACTGAAGTAACAGGATTGCCAGCAACCATGCTGTATAGCCTCTCTGAAGAGTTTTTGCAAATACAGGTGTTTTGAAAGGAGGTCAAGCTATTTTCAATGGACAGAACCTTCCAACGTGATGGCTTACACACCAGAAGTGTTCTACTTTCTTGTCACTTGATCCTTGTTTTGGCTCCATCTTGCTACATTCCCTTTGCTGATTTCAGCTTTATTGTTATCCTCAAGCTTTAAAGACATTTGATTAAGTCAGAAATATGGATGTTACAATTAACACTGGTCTGTGTGCATTCTCCTTTGTAAAGATAAAATAATTTCACAGATGTCTCAGGAAATGGAATTTTTAGATGATCATTTTAACCTCAGCCTATCATGCAGCAGTCTATAAGCTGTAAACGGTATCAGGCTGGAATAGAGCTATCCATTATTTTGCTCAAAACCAGAAATAGCCCTCCCCAAATATGAACATCAATCTGTTAATTCTATTAGCATATATCTTGGTTATAGTGTTAGCATTGTGTGGCATAAAGTGGTATCCAGAATTAATGAGCAATTCCAATATAGGCAGTCTTGATTTTAATTTCTGGGTGGCTGTTTTTTTCTTTGTTTTTAATTTGTGAAAATTGGAAGGAAAAAGTATATTATGGCCTCTGGCTATCAGCTTCACTTTTTGCTACTCTACTTATTTCCCTTATTGAAAAGTTCATCTTTTTATTGATGGACCCATAAGGTTCTGCACATAAAGGAACCCATCCTGAAATCAGCTCCATATGGACAGACCATATGTGCGCACTGAGTCCCACTGAAGTAGACTAAGGTTAGCATTTCTTATTACTGCTATAGTAACATGCATGTGCCCCTAACCATGAACCCTGTTGTGCCAGGCACTGTACAGACAAAAAAAAAACCCTAAATCTTAGTGCTAGCAGATGGATCATCACAGTGCAGACAGGATGAACACTGCAAACCATAATGGTGGCAGACTAGGTTGTTAAATGGTATGTACCGATATTACCCTGTCACATTTAAATTTACCCATCACATTTATATGATTCCATTTAATGTGCAGCTTTCTAGAAGAGGTCATTCTCATTTCTTTTCTGAGTATAAATCACAGTGATATTTCCTTCTGTCCATGAGGTTGCACATATGTGTGTTAAGATTAGAATGAGGCATCTTTTTTGCACTCTGGTCTTGCCTACAGAGGGAGGCAACTGTGAAATAAGAGGTATTGTGAAGATGTAGTGCACTAATAATCTTGCAAGAGTTTATTCTGTTTTGAAATCGTAGTTAACCAACTTTGTGTTACTATGCAGTAATGTTCATATGGAGAGGCAGCGTAAACTGTCCATTTCCATGTAAATGTATGCTTAACAGTGCTTTGCAGACATTTCTTTTTTTAGGAAAATCTTGTGTGATGACACTGAAATCAAACCAAAAGTTTATTTTCCAAAGGCTACATTTTCATGGTAAATATTTACATGTAAGAGATGGAAAGGATGATGCTGATCTATGGAACATAGGTAAGGACATGGTTATCTGTCTTCAGAACATTATACAGGCAGCTCTTCAGGGAGAAGTAAACAAAGATGGAAAGGCAATTCTATGTACATACTTTGTTGTCTGCAAACCTGCACAAGATTTCACAACCAAGATCTTTCCAAGTAGGTCATGTTGGATATAAATTTGGAAACTGAAGATTAAAAATAAGATGCAAAGCATTAAGAGCTATGATAATGTCCCATTAAACAATTTATCTAGGACTGCAGTGGGTTCTCTATTATTTCAGGTCTTTAAATCAAGTTTGGAAGGCTTTCGGGAAGAGATGCGCTTGCTTAATCCACAGTTATGGGTTTTACTTACAGGATTTCTGGGTGAGAGTTTCTGACCTGTACTAAGCAAGCACCCAGATTAGATGATCGTAATGGTCCCTTCTGGCCTTAAAATCTATCAATTTATTAAGCAACCCTCTGTAATGCTGTGATGCAGAGGCAATTTACATCAAGATCTGAAGAGCACTTAAATTAATTGTTTCATTAAAATCCATTTGAGTGCTTTTATATCTTGATACACGCTGCTTCTGGGTGCCTCACAGATTTTATGAGGAGATCTTCGGCCCCAGAGAACCTCTTATGTTTGCCTGGCCTGACTTGTGCATTACACCAGCCCGTAACAGAGTGTTCCTAGGGAATTCATTTGGTGAAGAACCCTGACATCATGTCTAGAGCTTGTGGGTGGTTCTCTGGCTACCCCTAGGAGGTGCTTCCCAGTGGCTCAGCTCATTACTCTTGTTGGCATCATGAGGAATGAGTTCAGGACTGTGTGGGAGCGTGTTTCAGATCTTTCGTACACCTACAGCCTTATGCCAAAAATAAGATGCAATCATTTGTTTCCTAGGTGATAACTGTACTGAGCATGTGCAGTCTTTGCTGCCTCTAGAATGGTGAAGGATGTTATCAGCCTTTCTTGTAGTGCTTTTGAGGCAACATATCAAACAGCTTTTATTGCAGAACAAATGGCTCGTTGATTATGTACACATCGGGAAAAAATGTATTGAGGCTTGTATCTCAGTACTCATTATGTTTGTTTGCTTTTTATGTGGTAAGCGAAGAAGGAGTAACAAATGTCAGTTCTTAGGTTTCTGAATACTAGAAGACCTTTCAGATGTTCCTTCTTGATAGCCTGTCTGAATCTGTATCTTTATGAAGATGCAGTAATTCTAGTTCCAACCTTTTTTCTCATGCAGACATTGAAAGCTCATCAAAACAGAATATCATCCAAGTGTGTCTCCTATCTCCAGAGTATCTGAATGCCAAAATTCTGTCAAGATATTTGCTTTACACGACTGACCTTAGTAGGAAACAGTAAAGGTTAATATAAGAAGTATAAACAGACTTCTAGTGTTCTGTTAGGGTATTTTTAGTTAATAATTCCAATATTCCAAATGTCTGCTAGTTTTGGACATATGCAGTTTCTGAATTCCTGAAATATTATATTTCATTTTTAACTTGTATTTATTTTTTGTTTACTATTGCTATCTATATAGGCTTTTATTTCAAAATGGAGTATTTTATTGGAAAGTCTATTAAAATCTTCATATTGTCAGGAATTCTTCACCTCTTTCATATCATGTCTACTCAAAGGCCAATCAGTGATGACTTGTACTGGGTATTCTACTCCAATTAAGGTAAAATTTAAGTAAAATTAATACTATCCTTTTTTTTTCCAAGTAATCCTAAATGTAGAGGACAGATTGATGGGATTTTTCTATACAGATATTTTTATAGTGTTATTTTGAAAAGACAAAGTTTGCTGGTTGAATTTATGGATATTTTATTATTGATTGAACTGCTTCTTCCTGTTGATGTCCATGGGGACTGTTATCTGCACCTGCCACATCTGGGGGGTGGGTGTCTGAGTTTCTTTGAGAATCCATTTGAAGGTTTTGCTTTTCATACTTTCTTTGTAAACTGATTTCAGCACATTCCCCACCCCCCTAAAAAAAAAGAATAATAATAGGAAGATTTACTGCTCAATTTCTCACCTATGCAAATCAGAGAACTGACATGAAATGGAGGAAAAGGCAAGCTCTAAAACATGTGGAGCTAACTACTCATCTTGCTTTTCTTCTTGAATCAAGATCCTGATTATTTTAACAGGTTCAAGAGAAGGTCACACAGCAAGATGATAATCTGCAGAGCTTCCAATTGGTAGCAAACCCATAAAACTTAATTTACATGGACAGTTGTGATATTAAAACCCTGGAGGAATGCAGTTTACAGGACTGCAGAAGAGTGAAGTTCTGTGTGGTTTGTTAAATTACATTTTGATATTGCATCTCGGTAGAAGATATTGTAGAAAACAATAATGAATCTATATCACAAAAGCCGAAAGCGAGGGTTGATGAATACTGCCTATCGCATCAATTGATCTGATAACACGCTTAGGTACTATACTGAGCTATAAGGACAAAGCCTTGAATATCTAGATGACTAAGGTGATTTTTGTGATTTTCCTAATATTATTTTAAAACTTCTTTATCTGTTTCAGAAACAATATTTGAATAATTTGCTTTTGGCTAAAGGAGTCATTTGTTTTCAGTCAACACAAGCAATAAACTTGTTATCATTCGAAAGAATTTATTGAAGATGATCACAAAGAAAATATGGCAATGTACATTCCCTAAATCTTCTCTGAAGTAGCAAATCAATACCAATTGATTGTACTTTCTGTAGATGCTTCATAGTCTTCCACCACATTTAACTCCTATTCTTTAGATTAATTTCTTGACTGAAATTAGTAAGGGTATTTCTGGAGAATTCACAGGCATCTTCTTGCTGCTGGAAGAATAATGTCAGTAGTGTCAATTTCAAAGACAGGCTGCAAATGCTTCATGTCCAAAACTGAAATAAAACCATGTAGGCTGATATGTCTTGTGCAATTGGTTCCTTCATTGTATCAACAAAGCTTTTACAGCCTTGGTTTCAAAGATATTAAACTCCATATAAGCAAAATCATGTTGCTTTATTTGCAAACAAAAGAACAGTCTCAAGAAATCAGAAGTAGTACCAGTATTTCTGAAAAGCCTAACAAACTGAAACTCTTTACTGAGAAAATACTAGTATTGCCTCATGAGGAAACTGACTGCTCAGACATGGTCCTAACAAAGTAGTGGACCATATTATGAGTTTTGTTTTTCTCCTTCTATTGTGATTAATAGACCAGTAGACAAAACAATGTTTTGGGGGCAGTTCAGGTATGAATATTGACTTGATGAGAGTTGTGGGTTGTTTCTTTTTTTGACTTAACATATGCATAGTTATTACTGCAGTTTTGGCCATTGGTTCTCTTTAGTCAAGCCCTCCAGCAACTGGAGAAACGAAGCTGTTTCTCTTTCTTAGATTTGGCCTTTTATTTCACATTGTTTTCATATATAGTCTTTATCCAGTGGCTGCTGGCTCAGGACTAATCAAGAAACCATTTTTTTCTGTCATAGTGTAGGATTTGGATGTTGTATGGCTTTAACCAGGCCAACGTTCTTCTCAATCCAGCTTTACATAAGGTAAGTAGGGAATGGCAGATTTTGACAACTTCCTCTCTAAAGAAACCTCACCTTTAAGAAAAGTGTGTGAACCAAAGCAAAAGTTTCACCTTCTGTAGAGGTCTAGAGAAACATGGAGAAGTTACTGCAGTTTTCTAGTATCAGTGTAGTAGCTCTGTACTGGTACTCTTATCTGGAAAAAAGATTGATATTTTCTATCAAAATACAGGTTGAGCAAGAAGGGTTTCATTGTTCCCTTACTCACTCTTTGTCCCTTTTTACTTCTACTGCCCTCAGAGATAATCCAAGTGCTCATCCATCAGGCCCTCAGACTGAATTCTAACCAAATGGGGTTTTTTTGGGCATTTTTTTTTCCTCCTGTTTAAGTCTGAAATTGTTTCTCAGAATTTCTTGGGGCCTCAGAGGGATTTTTCATATGACTTCTTAAGGTCAGATTTCAGACTAGGAATCTCATTGGGGCCACACTGTGATAAGTGCTTCTGTCAGCTCAATGCTGTGGGAGTAGCTGCATTAGAAATGTGTACAATAAGGTAGGTTTGACAAATGAATAATGCAGAGCGTTCTTGAGCACACCACGTCTCTGTGCTGCTTTGATGCACAGCTTAATGTTTAGACACAGAAAAAGTAGAGAAGTGAACATTTAAGCTCCATATTTAGGAAGTGGCTCACAGTATGGAAGAAAGGAAGGTTGTACCCTCCACAAAAAGAAGTTTATACCTGTTCTTGACAATTACTTCAACTGGACAATTTTAAGCCATCATAGAATCACAGGATGGTTTGGGTTGAAAGGGATCTTAAAGCTCATCTAGTTCAACCGCCTGACACAGGCACAGACACCTCACACTAAACTAGGTTGCTCAAGGCTCTGTCCAGCCTGACCTTGAACACTGTGGCATGGAGAATTTACTACTTCTTTGGGCAATGTGTGCCAGTGCCTCACCACTCTCACAGTAAAGAACTTGTTCCTTATATCCAACATGAACTTCCCCTGTTTAAGTCTGAGCCCATCACCCGTTGTTCTATTGCTACAATCCCTGATGAAGAGACCCTAAATGCTGCTTGTCCTTTTTAATCAAAACCAAGCTGTGTGTTCATCCCACAGAAATGTGATAGTTCATAAGGTAGGTATCTGCTCCTCAATTAGTTGTCTGAATTCCATAAATTGGTCAATCATAAGGTATATTCACTTGAAGCCTTCTTATGAATGGCACTAATTGTGTCAACCAAGTAGCAGCTCCTCTCCACTGATTATGAAGGAAGTATAGATGACCAGACAGATGTCACGTTGCAGTAGTATACATGTGATAAGGAGAGTTCCATTGTGTACCCACTCACAATAGCTAAGGCCTTCAAGCTCACACATTACTGGAAATAATTTTGATCCATCAGGAGTGAGATTATTTACCCAGTACAACACCATAGCACAATCCTTTTGACTTTCCATGAAGAAACTAGAAGAGAGACTGGGGAATTCCTGAGTATTAGCAGAATATGACTGTTCAACTGGGGTTTTGTCTTAATCAGGCAACCTTAGACATCAAGTGTCATACAACATCCAGCAAACAAACTGTTTTTGTTTTATTTCTGTTTAGTGGTCTTTGATAGTCAAAGGAAAAAAAATGATAATTTTTATAAGGAAAAGTTGGCTGTTGTGAGAAACATGCAGTTCGACAGAGCAAACTTTTGGGTGTTTGTGTAGAAAGATTTACTTAAGGGAAAAAGAGAGCAATATGTAAATGAAGGGAACTGCATTTGGTATGTAGCTATAGTTCAAAGTAATTGATCTACTTAGCTTCTTTATCAACGTCTTCCATTTCTGGAATGAAGAAAAAAACATTTCAAGGGTTGTCTCAGCACCTGAAGTCATGCCAATAAAAAAATGCAGTACACCTGCTTCTTCAACAGGTCATGTAAAAACTTTATTTCACAGAAACTGTATATTTGTGAATAATTGCCATTCTCATTGTTGGGTCTCAAAAAGTAGTCATCTTCAAAATACAAAGGCTTTTTTGCCCACTCATTGTTTCTATGGTAACTACAGCAATTGTTTACCTAGGAAAGCAATATTAGAGATTTTAATTTAAAGCTATATGCCAAACATAGCACTTTTTGGAAGCTACTGGCCTTAGTTCTCTTTTTCTCTCTTTTTTGATGTCCCAAAGGAAGGAGATGGACTGAAATGTTTCCATGTTTCTGATCCCTTCCACTTTTACATGTTCTTCTTCCCAGCTGATATTTTGCACAGAAAGAGCTGCAAACAAAAAGACACAGAGCTGGCTCCAAGTCACCTTCTGTGGTAAGTGGGACTGCCAACCACACACGTGCTGATCCAAGTCTGTGTTACTGCTGGAGCAAGGTTGTTCTGTGCTATGTATTTTCCAGTCTTTTGCCAACCTCCTTTGTTCATGGAGGGAACGGAATCAAATCACAGTGTCAGCAGGAGGAATCGGCTGGCCAGGAATAGCTAGAAATAACAGTGTATTTACTGGCATATTTCAACCAGTAGAGTCACTAGTGTGTAGTTTTGCCACTTCCATTTTGAGGACAGAGTTTTGTTCAGGTGAAATTCCTCGTGTTTATAGGCTGCTCTGTTTGTTTCTATGCCTGACCAGGATGAGGCCCTCTATAGACAAATAGGAACAACCTCGTGTTCACAAGCCCTGCTCTTTGTGAGGGACTTCAACCACCCCACTCTGCTGGAGAGACAGTATAGCAGGGCATAACTAAACTGGGGGTTCCTGGAATCTGTTGATCACAACTTCCTTCTCTAAGCATAGACCAGCGATGAGTGGTGTTCCTCACGGATTGGTACTGGAACCAGTGCTGGTTAACATCTGTGTCAGTGACAAGGACAGTGAGATAGAGTGCACCAAGTCTTCCAGTGACACCAAGTTGTGTGGTTCAGTTGAAACTGGGTGGAAGGGGTGGGATCCAGAGGAACCTGAACAGACTTGAGAGGTTGGCCAGTGTGAAACTCATGAAGTTTAACAAGGTGAAGTGCAAGGTACTGCACCTGGATCAGGGCAATCGCAAGCACAAATACAGGCTAGATGGAGAATGGGCTGAGAGCAGCTCTGAGGAGGACTAGGGGTCTTGTTTAATAAGAAGTTCAGCATGACCCAGCATCATGCCCTCACAGCCCAGAAAGCCAACCATATCCTAGGCTGCATCAAGAGTGACCAGCAGGTCAGGAAGGTGATTCTCCCCCTCTACTCCACCCTGGTGAGACCCCACATGGAGCACTACATTCACCTCTGGGGCCCCAAACACAAGAGAGATGTGAACCTTTTGGATTGCATCCAGAGAAGGGACACAAAGATAATCCAAGGGCTGGAGCACCTCTGCTATGAAGAGAGGCTTAGAGAGTTGGGCTTGTTCAGCCTGGAAAAGAGAAGGGTCCGGAGACGCTTCATAGCAGCACAAGTTTTATACCTCTGATATTAACATTGCTCATTAGAGCAAGGTTTGGATCCTGGAATGAGTAAGTTCCCATGGAAGAATCTGCTTCAGAGCCAGGAAATTCTTTGCCTTTTGTTCAGATGACTCAGTGACAATGGCACTTACCTGATCTCATTCTGGGGGACTTCTGAAGACTTCACAACAACTAACACTCCCATTCCCATCACCTCCCTCACCGCCCTGCTGTTCAGCAGAAGATGCCAGTCTGGGGTGCAGGCATAAGGAGGGATGAATTCAAATCCCATGAGGAGCCTACTAGTTAAGTTTCACCCTGTCAGTACTCTACTCTCACGGCAGAGACAAGATAGTACATCACACAGCAGCATAATTGGAGGTTTCATTCTTTCAGCCTTCATTTGAAGCACTCCCCCACTCAGATTGGAACTCACTGAATAGAAATAGGAGCACCAGTGTCAAATTTTGAGTGATATGAGAACACCAAATCACTTTCTGTGGCACAGAAAAAAAACAGTCTTAGGAACGCATGGATTTTCTTGAGAAGCTTAATTAGTTTTTTAATGTAGGGTCATGTGTATTTCTATGGATTTCAGGAGGGAGGTCTGTCTATACCCCAAACTCTCCTTTCAATGTGTGCATGCTGATTGCATTTAATTAACATCCTCACACATCCATTTTGAGCCTCTTGTCAAGTGGTACTGGAGTTCCTTGGTGGAAAACAGTGATGGGAATTGTGTAGGAGAAGGTAGCTGAACATAAAATACATACATATATAAAGATATTGGAAATAACAGAGGAAACAAGCAGAAATAACATAGATGACATTTTTTTATCAATTTTAGAAAACTGAAAAGGGAAGGTTTATAGCAATTGAAATAACATTATTGTGACCTTGATTAATAGGACTAATACCTTCATAGTTCATAAAGGCAAAATGTAAGTCAAGTTTCCTCAGCTGGAGTTGCTGGCTTTGAGTACTCCTAATATGAATTAGGGCTGTAATGCTGCAAAAGTTCTACTTACCCACTTTGGCAAGTATATCCACTTTATACATGAAATCCACTCTTGGTAAAGCACAAAGGAATTACAGGGAGGGACACGTAGAACAATCCCCTAGAGTAAATTCAACCATTTTGTAATAGTTTTTTATTCAGATACTCTGCAAATTGGTTTAATTTTCCTGTTTATTTTTTTTGGGAGTCAAATCTGAGAGCATCTGTGTTCTACATTCTTTTAGTTATATCTGATGGACCCCATTACTCACAAAAAATCTCCATAGATGGATATGAATTTGTGTATCCCTTTTTTGTACTCTTCTTGCTAGTATCCTACTCAGAGCTGTGTATTCTGTCTTCCCCTCTCATGTCCTGTTTTTCCACTGATGAGCCAGACCAAACAACAGCTTATAGCCACCTCCAGTCATAGTTTCTAATTCTAAATCTAAATCCTCTAATCCTTACCCAGGGACTGCACTGTGTTCAAGGAGTTTCACAGCTAGTTTCAGTTTGGCATTTCTGAGTTTTCCCAGCTACTAAGAGCTGGGTTGCTTCCTTGCAGAGAGCTAGAACAGTCTTGGAAGTCTTTGGCATTTCAGTGCCTCCTTTACATCTATACCTAACCAAGAGTTTAAAATTAGGTCATAAGCTCCTTAAAAGCACATTGGTATGGTATAGATATTTGTATGAGGATTAGATATGCTCTGTAGTCTATGGAGAGGTGTGGGCAGATCTTAATGGCTCTTTAAGATAGATGCAATTAATTTCACCCTATGAAAGACAATTTCCCTGTATTCACTCTGAAGAGAACATAAAGTTTATACATAAATCGCTAAAAGACAGGCACATAAATTCAGGCCCTTGTATTTCTCAAGGTTGGAAAGACACCACCAACTGAGGATTTTAAGAGTAGCACCTTTATTATACCCTGACAAGCGACTATTTTCTTTCAAAATGTGTTGTATAGCATACTTTGCACCTTTTTAGTCTCCTTCTGTGTAACAGACTTGCTGTTACACACCAAGAATACTTGCTTGGGAAGAAAGAATAATTGTCCTGATTTTAATTATGTCATTAACTGTAAGCAATGATAGATTGTTCCCCTCTGGCTCCACCTCCTCCATCTTGTCTAGTAGGGTCTAAATATTTTATATGTATGTTGGGGGTTTTTTTGAGCTGGTCTTGCAGATTACTTTGTAAGAAAGCAGGCGCTTGGATCATCTTGGCCAATACAATATCACCCTGTCTTTGATTGTACTGCTTGTGTCCCACATGGTTTATTCATTTTGGAACTAAAGAAAACCCAAATTAGTGTTCCCTCAGCCTTTTTATTTTAGTCTTAGAATGGTAGAGTTGTTAGCATGCTCTTTGGAGGTATTGATTATACCTGGAGACTTATTCAAACCCTTTTTACCCCTGCAATTTTCTGTAAGCACAAGCTCCTCAGTGTGCAGAGATTCAGAACATGTTCAGCCCTGCCCAGTGTGTTAGTATCTATAGGTGCTACCGCCACAGGAGCAATAAGTGGGATTATAAAGTGTAGTCATTGTGTCTCCTTATGCAGATACTGGAAGCTTTCCTTTTATTTACCCTTAAAATAGTGTCAAAATAGGAGAGGAAATTTCCTGTTAGGAAAAAAATATTCCAGCATCAGCTGAGAAGACAGTGACTAATTTTATGGGTTCTGTAAAATGATTGTGAATGATGGGAAAAGGGGAGGAGAGAAAGGGGGTGGAAGAACAAAAAAGAAAAGAGCCTTTATATATATATATTTATTGGGACCTTGTTATAAAGGTTAATAAGAGGCATTAGGAATATAAGTGCCATGGCCACCCCTATCCATTCTGTTTGTCTCCTTTAATCTTTGATCCAGCTGCTCCAAACACCTGGCACAGTGAACCCTGACTCACAGTTGAGTCCTTGGGGATGCGTGTGTAGGAGCTGCTCTGCATTCATTTGGGCTGCATCCACAGAACTCTGTGTGTCCTGCTTATGTAGAGACCATCTTCCTCATCCTCTGTCAATCACCCACCATCCTGACAGCCATCTGGCTGTCGCTGTTGTCAATGGGAGGTGGCTGCTTTCTGACTTCCATATCCCTGGAGAAGGCAGAGAACTGTTGTGACAGCCCAGCAGAGCAATGGGGCTTCATTCTCCCCAGATCCCTCTGACATTGCTTCCTTTCCCTTTGCATGGTAATAGCACTCTTGCTTTCTGTCTGACCTTTCCCTCCTACAGACACATCCCTTCTGTCTTGCTTCTGATTTGTGCTTTCTCTACAATATCTTTCCTCTCTTTTTCTCTGTCTCCAGCCTTCTGACCTTCTAGTAATCTCACAGCTTGTGGTTATGGAAAAGAGAATGTCTGAGAGGAGTACAGGTTTGGGAAGGAAGATGAAGGATGCTCCTTACCTGTCTCCCCCATCAGGACAGTGACAGGAATGGGGAAAACCCTGGTAACTAGTGGTCTCTCCCCTCTCATATAATGTGCCTCCCCCATCCCTTCAAGCACCAGGACATAGACTCTTGGATCTGAGTAAAAGAAACAGAGCCACATGCAAATACACTAACAATGTCCTCTGTTTTAAGGACTGGCCTCTGCCAGGGCTTCAACAACTGAAAAGAACCAGGAGAGCTGGGCAAGTCTGTGAAGCAGGTACCAGCTGATGGACTTCCAGCCAGCTCCAGGCTGGGACCAGAGGATGTGAAGGAGAAAGAGGCCAAGCACAGACACCTGGTAAGGATGTATGGGATCCCTATCCTTTATCTTTTTGGATGAAAGAAGCAGTCAAGTTGGTCATCTGGTGGAAGAAAAACAGCAGTAAAAGGATCACAAAGGATCACTGTAGCAAGACAGTCTCTCTTCCGCTGTTCCCCAACACCTTTATCAGTGTTACCTCAGATGGGTAGGGATGTGGAGGAGGGCATGATGCAGGTTGGATGAGGCAGTGCAGTCAGCCTGGGAAAGCCACATCAAGTAGTGGCCAGGATTTGGGTCATTCAATAGTTGCTTAGGAAAAAAAGAGATAATATTTTAAGCAGCAATCCAAAGAGGGGGGGGACCAGCAGGGAGTGCCAAGCCATGAAGCAGCAGCAGAGAAAGGCTTCTAATTCTCAAAAATGGATGCACGAGCTAATCCTCCCTGCAAACACAGCCTGGTATATGGTCAGACCCAACAGCCTTTTAAATGCCAGATCAGCTCTTAACTTAAATGGCATTTTGTTTTATTATTTATTTAATTTATTCCCCTTTAATTTATTTATTTACTAATAATAGCTTTGAATAAAGAGATGATCTCCTGCTGGCATGTGTTGTGATGCTTCCTGGTTGTTTGTTGTTGTTGCTGCTGCAGTAGGAGTGCGGGGAGGTGCTGAGTTTGTCAGGGCTCAGGCTGCCTAGGACACTTCCCACCCACACATGTGTTCCCACTCCCCAGAAAGTCCCTCATCTCACGTTCAGAGAGGTGGTACCTGGCCCTGTGCCGAGGGTTCTTGCTCAGGGCTGAGGGTGGCTGAGAGCAGGAGCCTGGGTGTGTAGGGCTGAACCGAGAGAGGGAGGAGGAGAGAGGGAGTGGGGGAGCTTTTGGAGGATGCAGGGATGCCAGAGGAGAAGGTAAAACCTCGGCTGGCTTTGGGAAGGAAAGATAAATGTGGGGAGCAGGCAGTTAGCAGGGCAGAGAGGTGCTGTGGGGTTAATGGAAGGTGGGGAGGCGAAGGGCCAGAGGGCACAGAGCTGATGGGCAAACCCGTGCGTCTGCAGAAAACGATCCGGGGATGCTGGCTGCGGAGCCAGGGGGCTGGTAGGGAAAGGCAGGGGACAGGGGGAGGGCGGGAGAGAGCACGGCAGGAAGGGAGGTGTCTGCTGGGGAGAGGCGGGGATGGGGGCAGAGGACACATCCCGCCGGGCTGCCCTTGGCACGGGCATCGCTCTTCCTCTCTGCTGGTACCCGGTGCTGCCGCCCTGTAGCCAACGGAAGGGGTGAGGGCTGGAGAGGGCAGCCTGTCCTTCCAGTGGCAAACATTTGGCTTGATACCGCTGGCTGTGTGCGTGTAGGGAGGGTGGTCGCTACTGTTGCATCCCCGTCTCTCCGCTTGCCAAGGAGCAGCAGGCAGTGCCCAGGGCTGGAAGGCAGCTTGGGTTCCTGGAGGGATCTATGCCACTTGGTGGCACTAAAAAGTTGCTCTGAAGACCAGCGCTCTCCCGGTGAAAAGAGCCCCCGAGCCCGCAGCCCCTGCGCGCAGCAGCCGTGCTTCGGGGGGGGGGGGGGGGGGGGAGGCAAACTCCGGCCGTTCTCAAGGGGCTGCCGGACCGTAGGGGTAAACTCTGCCCGAAGACTCGGGTTTAAACAGACCCTCCCGAAGCATCCATCGTTTCCCCCCACCACCCCCGCCTCTCGTTTTCTTAATCATTTTATTCAGATGATACTGCTTTCTTACTTGCTGGAGGGTAACACAGGAGGGAGGTGTCAGATATAGGGGTACCTTGCAACCTTCACATCATCTGGAGAGATTTTGTTGCAGGGCAGAATGTAGAATCCCCCCTTATAGATTCAGAGAGGTTGCTGCCGTGCATAGAGGAGGGGCAGAGGTGTTTAAGCAGGTGGGTCAAGCTGCAGCAAGTATTTAAGAAGACCAAAGACTGTGGTGGCAGAGAGCAAAGACCCATCTGTTGTTTCATCGTTTGTTTGTTTATTCCTCCTCCTCACACCTTCTCCCCCTCCCACCTTCCCCCCCCCCCCCCCCCCCCCTTAAATCCAGGGACCATTCACGCCTCTTGCAAATGAGACTTGGGCGATGCTGAGAGAGCAGCGTGTTGTGTGGCGTGTGTGTGTGCACGCATTTGCGGGGGTAGGATACTCGGTCCTCAGCATTTGCCTGCGATCAGAAGAAAACAGGATGTGCCCATAGCTGGAGGAGTGACAATGCTAGCCGAGAGGGGCTCACCTGCTGGTGATCTTTGCAGAGGCATTTGAGGATTATTCAGCTCCAGAAGCTCTGTGTGAGGAATGCTATCTCTGCTGTGGCTGAAAATAGGAGGTGCCTAACCGTCTTGATTATTGCCATTGAAAGAACTGCTTTGCCACCACTGTAGGAAGAAGCAATTGCTGCCACCGACAAGGTAATGCTGTGGGGTGGGAGAGGGGATTTATATGCCCTGGGTTTCAAACAGAAACCCTGTGGATGCGGGATGAACTCTTTGCCCTCTCTCCATCCATGCTTTGTCCTGTGCCCTACTTGCCGGAGGACAAGCACAGCTCTTAGGGGACCAGCAAGCCAACTGGTCGGATCACTGGAGGGCAGCAGGCACTGATCCCTCCCCAGGAGCAGCATATGTGTGGGGCTGGGTGAGATCAGGGGACTGCAATACCTGGGCTTGGTGGTGCGTGTGATATATCCCTTATGTTCACTAGTGGGATCTGTTTTGGCAGGAAGAGATAATGGAAGCGGGAATGTATTTGTTTTCCAGACACAATCAGGCTTAGCTCAGCCATAGACTTTTCTGTGTGACCTTGGGACAAATCAGTTTGGCTCTGCTTGGTGAGTCCCGTCTGTTCCTTGTTTAATAATTGGAGCTAATGTCTCCGCGTGCAGAAATGATTCATTAAGAGCTCAGAAGGACAGCAATACCACTAGCCAAGCAGGGAGACAGGGACCTAAGGACCAGTGTGTGTCCATAGATACACGCCTGTATCCACAGCCACTGAGTTGTAGCAGCTCAGGTAGCAATGCTGGGAGTTAACCTTGTCCAGTAGTTTCCTCAAAGACCCAGATCCAGGTATTGAATTTACTTGTAAAGAGCGTGGTCCTGGGTGGCAGATGTGACCGCCACGGCAATTTTCACCATTGGCTTATTTTGGGGTTCGGTTTTTATTTTCCCTTCTTTAAGCTTGACCGGGAGGCGATCGCTGGCGGCCGGCGGTGCTCAGCACCAGGGACAGCGCTCGACAGCCGCTCCAGTCCCCACTGCTGCCGGTTGCCCTCTGCCCGCTGCCCCATACCCGACAGGCTGTTGTCCGCTATCCACCCTGCTCACCCCGCTGCTGCCCATTGCTTGCCTTCCCCCTGCCCACTGCCCGCTGCCCTCTACCCACTATGCAGCTTCCTGCTGCCCACTGCCTGCAGCCAGATGCCCGTAGTCAGCGCTAACCCGCACAGCAGGGCTCCACCACCTCGACACCCCCACTTCATTCCATCTCCTCCTCCATAAGGGCTTTCTGGGGGCAATGAGGGTGACTGAGTGTTTCTTTCTTCTATTACTGAGGAGAGAGTGGGGGGATCATCTTGAAAGCAGGGTGTTGAAGGATCGTCTTGAAAACACACCACTCTAAACAATCCTGAAAGGAAAGATACATGGAGGAGTTAACTCCAAGACTCTTAATTCTCTACAATTATTTTTTATTACTGTATTCCTAAACATTTCTATTCCATGCTAATATTTTGCAAACTCCCAAATTCTTTACCTGCATACTAATATTTATGATATAAGATCAGAGTTTCTAGGGTTAATCATTATTTCAAATGATCACAGAGTGTTTTAGGGGTCTCTACACTGGTTCTTTGTCATTTTATTTGCTAACATGTGTAAGGCTTTTTCGGCATAGCGGTCGTATTGGAATGCCCTTCTAGCACCACTCTTGTTGTGTCTTGCAAGAAAATTGGTTGGTTTTTGTAACTGCTATTGCTTTCTCTTTATCACCTCCTCCAGATGATTCATTTTGTTCAGATCAGTTTTGTTAACTAATATAATGCCTAAGATTGCAGCTGAGATCACACCAGAGCTTTTAGTTCCTGCATTATAGGGTATGCCAGGGTTTTGGTAACAGCAGCAGTAAGTAGTATATAAATTTAGCGGAATTGCAAGTTTTGCTGGGAAGTTAAGCACCTGCATATTAAACCCAAAATTGTTTCATCAACCAGAAGGTGTGTGTGGGCATAATATGGGGAAGAACTTTCTGGGATCGCTAAGGATCTTGCACCTAATTATAACATTCTGTTCTTATTATCTGTGAAGGCATGAGTTCAGCACATCAGTCTGCTATTTTCAGTGGCTGTTCTGTTCAAATGGTTAAAATTCTTCTGCACTGCTTAAGTTTCTCCTGTTTTCTAAGTGGAATTACAGAAGACTGCTTCATAGTCTCTCCTGTTGTATAAGGCTGTTTCCTTTGCCAAAGGGCATGATCCAATGCCCACTGAAATTCACAGAGCCAATAATGCAATGACTAATGGCTCTTTGATCTTTTAAATTCTATTCATGTGTATGTGTGTATTTTGGTGAATAGAAAATTTAAACATCAGTAAGAATCTCAAACCAGAGCAGTGTGCTCATATTTCATGATTTTCAGATAAGGACCATTTGTGTGCATCAGACTTTGTGTGACCGAAGTGAATTGCCTCTAAGGAATGGGTGCGTGGGACCTCTTGCAAAGAGCTTTTCCATGGCACTGGGAGAAGGGTTGCCAGAATAATTTGAACCTGATGCTTAGAGTTTGCAATACCAATAGCCAGCAGAACTGAGCAGAGGCTTAGCATCCTGAAGGCACACATTTTCCTCACTTTGGTCCCATTGAGATGAGCTGAGAGGTCTCTCTCATGTAACTGTTTTCCTAAGGTAGTTTCATCTTTTGCTGTCTAAAGATCTCCACTGTGAAATAAGTGGCAGGACTGATTCTGAACCAGTAATCCAGTTGCTGCTTGCTAAGGTTTTGTCTTCTTTGATGAGGAAACCTAGGTTGGGATATACTGATTTGATCCATAGGATTATTGCATTATCTCTTATCTGATGGTATTGAAGTAATTGCAGTATATGCTGTAAATGAATGCCTGGAAAGCATTTAATTAGCAGGTAATTGGCTGGAAGCAGTGTAAGTAAAATTTTTCACTGCAGATCAATTCATTTTAGGGGCCTAATTTTTTGTGATTGCTCTGATCCTGAAAATCCTTTAAAGAGACTTTAAACTTTAGATGTCTTTACAGATGTTTGACCAACAGCATTCTTCATGTGCTGAGCACATTCCCAGGTACTTTCCTGGTTTGAACCATAATTTCTCATTCCATCACAGTGCTGTTCTGTGAGTCAGTAATCTGACAATTTATTTATATTATTTAAATCTGCCTGAAGATTTAGACACTATGAGCAAACAGGCTGTAAAATCACAAAATTTTATGTAGCAAAGAAGAAACCTTAAAGGAAGTGTTGCTCTTTTTCTGATAAAAAACAGGCTAAATCAAAGACTTCCCTTTGCTGAGTTTATGTTTTACTTGCAAGAAGCCACACAACCAAGAGAATTCGGATTGCAAAAAGGACAAGAAGGTCCTTCGCTTTGGGGTCACTAGTGGGCGCTGCTATAATAATGTAAGTCACAGCGGGAAACGGTTTCATTCCTCAGGTTTAAACACTGTTACACCTCCGGTAGTAGAAGCCCTTAAGAAAAGTCAGACGTGCCCCATGCATAAACTCTCAGCTACATGCAAAGTGGAAAATCAGCACTTTGTGAACTGCTATTCATAGTCCGATTTCTTTAATTTAGATTTAATTAATGCTGTTAGATATTAGGACTTGTTTTGTTTCTTTTGGTCTTGAGTGATTGTAAGGAGGTGGACTTGCATTTGAGGTTAAAGTAAGTAATTTAAACGTTTGTGTGATAGAATATTCATGGAATATTGCAGATGCTCATTTTCTACTCGGTTAAACCTCAACATGAAGTAGCTGGAACTCTGCCCTAAAGGGACAGCTGAGAATTTCTCCTGACAGACACTGGCATAAAGTTTTTTGCTGCCAGGGAGAGCAGAGGTTATAGGAACATGTTGAGTGCTTCATCAGAGCTGTGTCTTCAGCCATCTGGGTAGCCCTTACATTTTTGTCTAGGGCAAGAATGAGCAAAGGACAGATAGGCAGAAATACCTTTCTGCCGTTACTTCTGCAGTTGCTCTAAGTGCAAGGGTAGTGCACCAGCAGAGAGAGACAAAAGTGTCTGTCATCTCCTGTTAAAGCATATAACTTCAAGATTAATTTATAGTTAGGTCCGTAGCTGAAATAAGCTAGGAATCTTGATACACCAGTAATTAAGTGCCTATTTCCGTTTTGCCTGTGCGGAGTAAGTTGGGAATAATCCTTTGACGCTGAAAAAATTGAACAGTGTGCAAAGTAAATTTGACCCTGTTCATTTGCTTGTCCATCAATGAAAACAAGTAAATGCAGATAAATTATTAATTGTGAAACAATTCCCATTGCTTTATACATGTGTTCAAGATTTCACTGTATTTGACGCTGCTACATTTCTTATTCTGAAGGCTGCAGTGTATCAAACTCCCTTTAGGGTTATCCTTAACAATTTAAACAGGAGTTATATATAAGCTTATGAAATTTTCTTTAACTTTATTTTAGTACTCATTCTGCTTGCAATAATAAGCTTCCTATAGTAGGAAAAAACCAGTAATAAATGTAAAGTGACTTGTATGTGATTCTTCTGGGGAAAACCAATAGTAAAATTGTGTATTTGAACAGTTCCCTTGGCCATCTTCTCTTCAGAAGGATGTTCTCCTGGAAATGTAATTAGTATGCTTAGTCTATCAGCTCTCTGCTCAGTCATCTTAGCCTAAAATGGGATATGTTACTTGATTACTCTCATGGCATCTTTGCATGACATAGCCATCTGTGTCCAGTGGAAGGATGACAGGCAGTAAGCACAAACTGAAATACAGGAAATTCTGTTTAAACATTAAAAAAAAACCCTTTTTTACTGTGACTGTGGTCAAACAAGCTGTTAAGAAAGGTTGAGTCTCCATCTTTAGATGTATTAAAAACCTGGCTGGACATGAAGCTGAGAACTGCTTTAGTTGAACTTGTTTCAAGCAGGGTGGATGGACCAGCCACCTTCCTGAGGTGCCTTCCCACCTCAATCATTCTGTGATTTTTAGTTTCCTGAGAGCAAAAGGAAGCCCATAGAACCAGATATCTGTTATACAAATACAAATCCATTGAAATCCAGCAGGCTCACTTAGGCAAGCCAATATAAATTCCAGGTTGTTTCACGGCATCACGAAATCCCACAGAAAGCATTGACTTCGGATGCTTTGGACATGAGTCCTAAGCCTAACAATACAAAGCATAAGCATTTCTTGATGTAATTTGTAGGCAGTTTTGTAAGTCCCAAGTAAATTGACTTTCATTTTAGTACAGTGGGTTACGTGGAGAAAGTTCATTAATTGTGTAGCAACTGCAGTCTGCATCCGGCTTCTTCCCTTGGTTGCTGTGGAATGGAAGAATTTGAATGCTTTCAGAAATTGCTTTTGGGCCATAGGAACTGCCTAGCCATGAGATCTGTAATTATTACGGAACCAGAAATATACAGGAGACCTTCAGCTTTACTTCATTCTTTACTCTGTGATTTTATACTGATAGATTCAACTGTAGACTGAGAAGAGCAAACAGCTGTTCTCTGGAGTGAAGAAAAAAAATGGTCTTGCTGCCCTCTTTTTCTTGCCTATCCTCTAAGGAAATTGTTTAATTCCTAAACATAAGACCAAGAACAATATTAATAGGCTTGACCAGAAACCTGATCGATGTGTGTTGTAGAATTCAAATGGTGGATGGGTACTAGGTTTTTTTTTGTCTGTGTGTGTCACAAGCTCACCCCAATCCTCTGAATTTTCTCTATTTGTACACATGCAGCTGCATAGGCAGCTAGGTTATAAAAGACATCTAATTGTATATCCAGTTACCGTCTGAGGCAGAGCTGGCATTTGTTTAGATATACTGGTGTTCTGTATAGGTAGCCTTAACTGGAGAAGCTCAGAAGGACAAGCATCCATGTTTTTAAATAACAGAGTACTATTTCTGTTCAAATGTTAACAAGTTAGTAGGTAATTAAATTTTTTTTTGAAGTGATGATATATTAAATTAATTGGAGGTATAGGGATTTAATAGCTGTGATACAGTACAAAGATATCCCCTGCCCATCATCTTTCACATTGCTTACAAATTATACGGTACCATCTTCAGAGTCACAGAACAAACTATCAGAAGACATAAGCAGTAGTGATATTCTGTAATTAGAGGACTAATTAACCTGAATTGAACTGCTGTTATTCCTTAGTGGCAAAGGCTTGCAGTATTGATAAGCCAACTCTTCAGACTAGAAAAAAATGTCTTGAAACTACAGTTATCTGAACCTTATTTCATTGTTAACACTTTTTATTAGTAAAAATGAATGTTACATGAACTTATTAATATTGAAATGAATATTACAAAGCCATTTCTATTACATTCCCTTTTTAAGGATTTCGGTTTCATTTGGGAATGGTCACAGAAAGATGGTGTTATTTACTCCATGTAAATACTTTATAACTTATAGATATTCAGATGAAATAATAATTAAACAAGGCTTACATCAAGCAGAAAAGTGGGTTTAGGTTTGCTTGTCTCATCTTTAGAATCAGGAAGATTTTCTCTGTGACACCATATAGGTGACCACAGGAATGACCTAGCTATGAGGGGTAAATTCAAGATTAAAACACTGGTAGTTTTTCAGGACTGTAAGAAATAGAGGTAGATATCCTGTGGCAAGGATTTCTTTCACTTTGCAAACCTAAGTATTCTTAGAGTCATTGTTAATGGAATAGAATCTGTTGGAATTGGAGTTATGTGGATAAAACCGAGATCAGGATCTGTTCCAGAATTTTGCAATTGTTTTGCCAACAGTGGAACTGATCATGTAGTTTGTTAGGTTGCTCAGCATCTTCCTAGGTCTAAGAGTGCGCTTAACTTTTTGTACTATGAACAGACGCACTGGCAGGTGCAGAGCAACAGATGATACTTTAATGTGCTCAGGAATCAAGACCTGGACAAACTACAGTTTAAGCCCTACATTTAAAACCAGAAGCCTCCTGCTGCAAATCCACTGCTAGGTACAGAACATTTTCAAGTACACTTTCAAGTTCCACTAACCACAGCCCAAGAGAGGAAAATCTTTGCTGATTCTTTTATTTTTTTTTCTTTTTTCTTTTTTTTCTCCTAATCTTACATCAGCACCAAAGCTGAGCGCAGATTGCATTGCAGACTATCAGCAAACATAGTAGATCAAATATTTTAGGTACTAACGCATTTGTATAGTCTTGTGTTGGTTTCTTTCTACCAGTGAGATCTGTAGAGTTGTCTACAGTACCAGGATTTGTCAAAATGCTTACTGGTGATTTTTGATTTAAGGATATAAAAAACTGAAAAGAAAATCACTGCTCTGCTGGTTTAGAATTATTGTTACTCTGCTAAAACATTCATTGCTTGAAACAAATATTAATACCAAAATCAACTTCCTTAATCTTAACTTATTTTAAAAGTTAATCTGTTTCATGTTATGTTTTACAAGAAAAAACAGATTTGCAGATTTGGAGAATCAGATTCTGCATACCTTAGAATATTTCAAGAGCAACTCTGTCAACAGTAGCTTCCTAGTGTTATAACTGATGACATAGTGCTGCCTCTTGTACATTGGTTTGACATATGCATTTGTAATATAGAAAGTGTCTGAAAGTAAAGGGATTTGTTTTCAAAGACACACATTAGGAATGGCAACATCTTTCCTCTATGGAATTAAATACTTGACTGTCTTTTGTGCTTTGCAAAGTATTTCCCAAAAGAATTTTTAAACAAGAGTGTCAGAAAGAAAGACATTGATTTATACCAGCAGAAATACAAGCCTAAGGTTGTGAAGCACTTAAGTACTGTAATGTTTTCAAGTTTGATAATGACTGAAGTATATATAGGAGACAATGTATTATAATCATCAAGGGGTAATGGGTTTAAACTTAAACAGGGGAAGTTCAGGTTAGATACAAGGACGAAGTTCTCTACTACGAGGGTGGTGAGGCACTGGATCAGGTTGCCTACAGAAGTGGTAAATGCCCCATCCCTGGCAGTGTTCAAGGCCGGGTTGGACAGAGACTTGGGCAGGGGGGCTGGAAGTAGATGATCTTAAAGTCCTTTTGAAACCTAACCATTCTATGATTCTATGATTCACAACAGCAATAGGTTCATTTTTAGAACAAATTTTAAAGTTGACATTATAACTAATTTTAAAGTTCTTTTTCTATTTATTTTTGAAGGTTATGAGGATTATGATCACATGTACAGCTCTGCATAGCTGTCCACTGGAGATGATGACGACTCATTAGCGAATACATGAAAACTCTTGGTTAACCATCAGCATAGTGCTCTTTTATCCAAAAGATTTGATAACTGCTTTTCACCGGCTCTCTGATTTTGTTCCATCATGTTGTCTCTACCAGCCTAAACCATTTCCTAAAATGGTCCTTCTGCTGTTCCTTGCAATCCTGTTGTTGAAGGAGGATGTCTGTGGGAACTTCAGGCTTTGGTTTCAGCACAGGCAAATGAAAGAAGGGTGGTTGCACACATGCCTGGTGATATTATCATTGGAGCTCTATTCTCTGTCCATCATCAACCAAAACCGTTGACAAGGTTCATGAGAGGAAATGTGGAGCAGTGAGAGAGCAGTATGGCATTCAGAGAGTGGAGGCAATGCTACATACCCTTGACAGAATTAATCTGGACCCCACATTGCTGCCAAATATAACACTAGGATGTGAAATAAGGGACTCCTGTTGGCATTCTGCTGTGGCTCTGGAGCAGAGCATTGAGTTTATAAGGGACTCTCTTATTTCATCTGAAGAAGAGGAAGGGATGGTTCGATGTGTGGATGGATCGTCATCATCTTTCCGCTCCAAGAAACCCATTGTTGGTGTCATTGGACCTGGCTCTAGCTCAGTTGCTATCCAGGTCCAGAACTTGTTGCAGCTTTTCAATATACCTCAGATTGCTTATTCTGCCACAAGCATGGACCTGAGCGACAAAACTCTGTTCAAGTATTTTATGAGAGTTGTTTCCATCTGATGCACAGCAAGCAAAGGCTATGGTGGACATTGTCAAGCGCTATAACTGGACCTATGTTTCTGCTGTACATACTGAAGGTAAAAGATTTTCTTTTTTTCATCTAAGAAAGACTTTGAACTACTTCAGTCTGGTCTGATAGGTAATGATGTTTGATGCTTGTCTTTTCTCAGTCAGTTGTCAGCAGGATAGACTTTATTTAATAATAACTTCACATTCTTTACAGTGCTGAAGAAGCATCATGTTCATAATGGCTGATAACAAAGTTTGAAATATAGTATTGTGTGTGTTCTAGGGCTACTTATTGCTAAAAGTGCTTACCTCAGGAATCACCTAAGTGACCTTAATTTAATTTAGTTGACATATATTTATTTTTCTTTATCTACCAATCATTGTATTTATGTAGAATAATCATTTTTTTACAATATTAGTATCAGTGCATAATGAGAAAGTGTCTGGTCTTCCTAGTACATAAGAGAGCTAAATCATAATTTGAAACTGCAGTTGAATCAGAATGTGTTCTTGCTTAATATCTGAGCCACAGAGGCACAAATACAGGAAAACATGTAATTCTGGGTAATATTTGAATTTTAATAGTACTTCATGGAGTATTGCACACAATTCTTGCCCTGCATCTGGCCATTGGTTTCAGGAGTGAGCAAGGGAAGTCTCCTCGAATATTCTTCACATATTTATGCTTCATCAGGTGTCCAGAAAATCAGAACTGTGTGCTAAATTGCTTTCCTCTTGTTATTATTCGTTAGAGCTTAAGCTTTTTACCTGGTGTTCAAAAGAGTGTATGATTAAAGGGAATAGCAATGGAAAAGCTTGCCTGATTTCATTATTCCTTGTACTGACAGAGTTGAGTGGGTTCATCTTGCTATAAGGACTAGAATTTCATACTGCCTTAAGAGAAGGTTTCACCAGCCCCTGTCTAATGACAACAGTACATAATGAGTTTTCTGGAATTAAGTTCTGTGATGAATTTTAGAATATCACCATATTATCTCTGTTTAAAGAGGTGAACACCAAATGGAAAGCTCAGAATATTTGGGAATGAAAAATGTTATTAAGAGATTGAGTAGTGGTGGCAACGTTGCTGAACAGCAGCAGATGCTGCTGGATCTATTACAACCAATAGAAAGCAGATTGTCCTTCCCACACACTGAGTGTGCTTCTCTGGCAGACTTTATGCTATTCAAAGCCCTTTTTGAGGAGATGCTGGGCCAGTGATAGTATGTAGAGATCTTCCTCCTACAGATATGTAGACATCTCATTCTGCAGTATCAAAAAAAACCCCTAAGTTAGAACTTGCATGCAGATTATTGAAATCGTGTTTCCACCATAATGAAAGGTGGTAAATAACTGCAGCCTCTTTTGTATGGGAATGCATGAATATATTATCAGTTTAATATAATGGTGTATAAATCACTCTGCATCACATCATGTAGTGAAGGTATTCCGTGCCAGCTGATGCCTTTGGCATGGCTTGGTGTGCAGCTTTCACTTCACAAATATGTATGAATAACATCATGGTCAAAAATAACACCACTGATGTATCACATTAGCATAAGATTTTCTATCCTGACTACTTTTGATGAACGACTTTTACACCTTTGCTTATTTAGAAGGAAAGCTTATTTATTCAGTGTGGGAATTTTAAAGCTTATATCAAGGTCTGATTCTTCACAGAGTGAGAATACTCACTTTTGCCACTTCCTGTGGACACTCTGTTTGGAACAGATGGTAACATATGGCATGTTAATCTTATGGCAGAGGAACTTTGCACTGTTCATTGAAAGAAAGGAATAGGGACACAAGGGTTGAAGCTAGAGATAGTTTCTAGGGGCAAGACAAGACTAGTAAATGACAGAGGAGCTGAGTATGAAGAAGGAGAAATTAATGATATATTTAGTATATGTACCCACTTCTGCCACTATTAAAGTGGACAAGATAGGTGGTACACTATTAATTCCTGAGGTCTCATATTGAGCTCATTCACAGCATATTTGCAGCAATGTAATTCTGGAATTCTGTGATCAAACATTAAACTTGGGTTCTGGGAACCTAATGATTCTGTCATCCATTTATATAGTGTTGTCATGATGAAAATGCTCTCCAGTTAAATAACATCACAGAAATGTTTTCTAACAATAGAAGAGATGGTCTTTGCAATCTGATAGATAAAGATAAACTAGTCAAGGTATTTCTTTAAAATGTGGTGATATCTGAACTTCTGGGTGCTTTCCAATGATAATGGCAGATGTTATCCGTTCCAGTAACAAGTTTTTTCTAAACCACCATGAAAAATCCCTATAGTTAAAGAAAAGAAATTAAGTAAACAAGCAAAAAAGAAATTATTTATTTATATTAGTTCTATTTTTGTAATTGTTTTTATTTTAGTATAGTATCTGTTTATTCGTAAACAATTCTGAATATGTCCCTGTACTCAGTGTCCTACATTCACAGGTACTGCTTCAAAACAGGAGAAAAAAAAATCATCGAATCTTCCTTCTTGCAATTTTTTGTCAACATAATTTCCTGTCAACCCATTGAAAGCCATCCTTCTTTCAGCACTTGCAGTAATTCTGGTCATCTATATTCATTATATTTAACTAATATTCGTGAATTAACCAGACTTTTGGGAAATATGATCTTTAGTTTCTGGGGAAAAATTCTAAGGAGAGGGAGTGTCTTCTCTTTCAAAGCTGGATGGTGAGAAAAGAAGAGGCAGAAAAAGCTTGGTCATTTGTTGGCTTTAGTAGTTCCATCAGCAGATAAAGTTACAGGTCTCTTTTTGTCTAGCATAAGAAAAGCCTGGCATAAGTCAGTAGTTTCATAATAAAAAAGCACCTTGTTTGAATCCTTCCTTTTGCACATGCTACTTATCTGTGTCTTGTAGTGGATTAATATTTTTGGAGGTTGACCTAGAGTTGTGTAGTTAAATCTTTATTCAAGACTTCCATATATAAAATACATAAAAATTTTGAGAAGTTCTCATAAGCTTTGCTCCTTTGACATTTACCATCACAGTTTAATCTAGGTGATGTCTCAAGGTGTACTAGTAAGCAGTAAGTGTAATTCTTTTCCTAAAAATTGGAAGGTAGCACTACTGTCAGTGGAGACTTGTAATTTGAAGGAGGAAGTTTCTGCAATCTAATTAACAGGAAATATGAGTAACAAATGAAGGATACTTTTTATAAAGCAACAGTCATCTCCACTTACTGCAAAGTGTTTTACATATGCCAATCAGAAATACTTGCAAGTCTTATATAGTCTTAGGTTGTAACTCCTCTTGTTCAGGTCTGTCAGGAATGGTATGTGCTGCTGACATTATTATCTTCCATCACTCTTTAACTCTTCCTTCCTTGCATGTAATGATTTGTGTGGCTCTCTCTCAACTAATCTGGCTTTAAAATAAACACTTCACCCACCATAAAGGCACTTCTTTAACGCATCCTCATCAGTTCTGAAGTCCAGGTCACATTGTGTTCTAATGAGCAGAGATTTTAATAATGTGTGGTTGGGAGGAAGGAATGAGCAGGCAAAGAAGCAAACTGATCAGAAATTGCTTGCACTGAGGATTTAACACCTGAAGCAAGTGCCTTCAACTTTATGGATTGCTACAACAGGCATGCAGGGTGTGCTGGACACCATTTTATTTGAAGTTTGCATACTGATTTAATTCTTTCAGCTGACCTTACAGATGTTTGGTTTTAGTTTTTTTTCCATCAATGTGATAGGAGCAGAGCTTAAACAAACTTTCCTTAAACTAAACCAACTTTCACTTCTAAAACCAACTTTGCAGACAGACAGCAAGTCAATAACGTAGCCTAGAACTCAGTCTGTGCCTCTCTCTGAGGCAAAGCAATTCAGCAGAGAGAAACCCCCTAGTTTCGTTCCCTGATTTTTCAGAACAAGTTAGGAATCCTATTTAGCTCATGTAACTATTATCAACCTCTAGGGAAACTAATGTACATAGAAGACTGTAGAGAAGAAAATAAGTGCCTTTACTTGGATTTTGGGCAGTGATGGTTGGCAGGAAAATGGGCCATGCAGCTGAAGCATTGTCTCAGACTTTTCTTGCTTAACCACTCAATGGTCAGTGAAACCAGGGGTAAGCTTGGTGTCTGCCATAAGAGGAAAAAAAAATATTTACCTCATTTTCCATACTAAAGCATTCCCTGGTATTTGTGAAAGATCAGAGGAAAATATATAGAATTTTCTCTTCTCACATCATTGTGATTTGAAGGCCTCTTAAAGCCCTTTTGAAGTCAATACACTCCCCTTGACTAGACTGACATTTGGAGCAGGCCTTCCTATTCAGAAACAAGGTCAATCCCAGAGTCTGTGTTTAAAATTTGCCTGAAGACCAATGTATTAGCAATTTGAAAGGCAATTTTTATTGCCTTTGGAAACCATTTATTTTACCACTCTGAATTAAGAGGTGATGTATGCTGGAAAAGCAGAATTGCAGAGGGGTACAATCGAAGCACAATAGGTCAAATTTATTTGGGTGGCAAGGGATAAGTTTCACTCTAGTATGTAAAAGGTGTGATTTACTTCTGAGTACAGGCTTAAGAAAGAAGACACTTTGTTAACATTTTCTTTAGACATCTTTGCCGGTAAACATTGAAGCAAATGTCATCCTCAGCCTCATCTTCAAAGTCCTCTTTGTTTAATATAATTTTCCTCCATTCCAATTTATCATAAGTGCATGTAAAAAGGTGGCTCACATTCATTTTCGTAGGATGTACTCATGCAAGCGTAACAAAAACAGAACCTTATTTTTCCTGTAGAGGAGGGTTATCTCACACATTTCATATTTGTTCAAATATGCCTGGTTGCAAGACTATTTTTGCTATATTTTTTGCTATGAAGAGCAAAATGAAAATTAATCATAGTCTGTGAGAATAGAATGAAGGAATGAATGAAAGACCTGCAACAAGTTGACCTTAAACCTGCTGCTTGAAACAAACTGCACTTAGATGATGTTGCAGAGATTTTCCTTCGGACTCCAGATTTTTGTCCTTTAGATGCAAAAGCTACATTATGATCACAAATATTATTTGCTTTTCACAAAATATAATCATAAAGACATAGAATCACAGAGTCATAGAATCATAGAATGATTTGAGTTGAAAGGGACCTTAAAGCTCATCCAGTTCCAATCCCTTGCCATAGGCAAGGATACATTCCAGTAGACCAGGTACCTCAAAGCCCCATTCAACCTGGCCTTGAACACTGCCAGAGAAGACGTCAACATCTGCTCTCCTGAAGCTCAGGGTAGTAAGCATGCTGTGTATCCTCCTTGTTGTCCTAAGGATCTTGGGCTCTACCATGTCATGGTCACTGCAGCCACAGCTGTTCTGGAGCTTCAAATTCACCACCAGCACTTCTCCTTGATGGCTCCTCTATCCTCTGTTGTGAAACAATAGCAGTGGACAATAGTTAGTGGACTGTGGCTTGGTAGTATGAGGCTTGGTAGTTTCTCCGTGACATCCCTGATAAGAGCCCCAGGTGGGCAGCACACTTCTCTATAAAATGTGTCATGTCAGTAAATGGGTTCTTCTGCTCCTCTCAGAAGAGAGTTACCTGATACTATCACCGTTCACATTTTTCTTAGTTGTGCTGGTTGTTATACGGGGAGTAGATGTGGCTGCCTTATTCAGCTCCAGCATCCCTCTTAATGTGACTGGTCTTTCATCCTCAGTATGCAGAGTGATGAAGCAGTTCTGCAAGGCCAGGTGAGGCTTCAGGGAAAATATCTTCCTCCTGCAGGTCCTTGGTGTTGCAGTCTTCCATTCTTCTATATTACTGTCCCCACTTCCTTCTGTGTGTACTGCTGGTGGAATTTCTTGCTGTTTGACCATGGGCTGTGGGTCTCTGTGCTCCCCTGAGGCTTCCCTGACTCAGGAAATCCCCCTGTAATCAATGATCTCCTGTTCCACTGAAGAACGTGCCTCCTCCAGAGCTGATCAGTAAGTGATCATGATGATAATATGATTGAAAATTAGATTCATTTTATTTTAAGTGATATTTTTTCATACTTCAGATGCAGAAAAAATCCCACTCAAATAATATACAAAAAAGGTCATTATTAGTCCATGAAAATATTTTCAGTTTCAATAAAAATTTATTTGGAAAAATCTGAAAATTTAAAAATGTCCTGCCTAAAGACTGAAGAATGTTCTATTGCAGCAAATTTTGTATTGTCAAAAATGTTGAGATCAGGATTTACACAATTTGGTATGCTCTTGATCACCCTAATCTTGTCCCAGAAATAAAGAATATTTCCCATCTAAAAGAAAACACGGGGAAAGGAAAACCCAGTTCCAGTCCTAAACTGTTGAGGTGTTTGCTCATTTTTATTGAATGTTGACATCTATAACAGATGTGGCACTTTCTTTGCCCAGTTCCAAATATTTATCCTAACATTGCAACTGTGAAAAGTAAGGAAATGCTATCAATCAACTGGGAATACTGAGATAGAAAACTGAAGTAGCATCAAGTTAATATTTACTCTGTTCTGCAGTGACTGATGAACCACACAGCATTTTCACATCACTGGCAGACTGCTCAGGCTAGACATGACTACTGTAAAGTAAATTGACTGATAGAAAAATACAAAACTAGGGGTATACACTCTGGAGTGAGATGAGGATGAAGGATTTTAGGGGAAATACCATCAGAAGTTGAGCAAGGAGGTGTAGTATTCTAAAGCAACCCAAAATCACTTTGAAAGGAATGATACCAGGTAGACTTTGCAAAAACCAAAATATATGGATCTTCAATATATTGCTTTGCTTCTTTTTTGGGGAGGGGGGGCTAAGTGTTTGAAACATCACTTTTTCTGTTACATAGACTCTTTAGCTACTCAATGAAAGTCACAGTGTCATGAAACTTGCCTTCATTGAGAAGAGACAGTGGGAGTCCAGCTTCATCTTAAATTTGTCTTTTGCCTTAGGCCTATCAATGTTACAGTTCTTGTTCCCATTCCCAGAGTGCATATCTTCATTCAAGGAGGGATCTATCTGAGATGAGATTTGGAACTCTTTCAGGAAGCAAGGTTGCATTGCACAGTTCCTGCTGGGTCAGATCAGTTTTATGAAAGATGGCCATAGAATCATAGAATAGTTAGGGTTGGAAAGGACCTTAAGACAATCCAGTTCCAACCCCCCTGCCATGGGCAGGGACACCTCACACTAAACCATATCACCCAAGGCTTCATCCAACCTGGCCTTGAACACTGCCAGGGTTGGAGCATTCACAGCCTCCCTGGGAAACCCATTCCAGTGCCTCACCACCTTAACAGTAAAGAATTTCTTCCTTATATCCAGTCTAAACCTCTGCTGTTTAAGTTTCAATCCATTACCCTTTGTCCTATCACTACAGTCCCTAATGAATAGTCCCTCACCAGCATCCCTGTAGGCCCCCTGCACATACTGGAAGGCTGCTATGAGGTCTCCATGCAGCCTTCTCTTCTCCAGGCTGAACAGCCCCAACTTTCTCAGCCTGTCTTTATATGGGAGGTGCTACAGTCCCCTGATCCTCCTCGTGGCCTCCTCTGGACTTCTTCTAACAGTTCCATGTCCTTTTTATGTTGAGGGCACCAGAATGCATTCTATCAGACAAACATGGGTTAATGACAGTTATTCACTTTCCTGTATCCCTCGTTGATATTTTCTCTTGGAGATGAAAGCCTACGTGCTATAGACCTGACTGGAAAACAGATGTTCCATACAAAGTTTCTGAAGTACTTTTTACTTCAGGACAGAATTGAGAGTCAAAACAGCAACAATTTTTCAGTGAATGAAAGGTATAATAAAATTCAGAAGTCAATCAAAATAAACTGCTTGGCTTGTGGCTATACTAAAAGAGTTGATAAATATAACTTTGTAAGTGAAATGGAAACTTCATTCAAAATAGTGCCACCTTTTAAAGTTTTTGCACAAATACTAATGTTGACAGTTTAGAGAAAAAGTGTTTTACTTCGGGAAGAGCTGGAAGGATCCCTCCCAACTTATTTTGTTTGGCATGTCTTCTATGCCACCAACCCCGTATACAAACTAAAATTTGGGTACATTGACATCTCGTTAGGAAAATAGTTAAGCAGGGGCTAATGAAGTAGGTCCCATTATTAATTTTTGTGATTATTTGTGGCATTTAATAAATCATAGAATAGTTTGGGTTGGAAGGGACCTTAAAGATCATTTAGTTCCAACCTTTCTGCCATGGGCAGGAACGCCTTCCGCTAGACCAGGTAGCTCAAAACAATATTTTTTGCATCAGTTGTGTTCCTTTTCTTTCTTGTTCTTAATATCATAGATTTTTTTCTTTTTCCATGCATGCTACCTTGTAATGGGAAATTTAAACCATGAAATTATGAAGTAGTTTTTCCTAGCTTTTAAGGACAAAAAGGCAAAAATCCCAACATTATTTTATATTCTTTACAAAGATACTGTTATTTATATATATTAATTATATTCAAATATTTACATATTAACTATTATTTAAGTACTTAACTACATATTAAAATTATTTAATATTAAATATTATTTAAATATTTTATGTCAATATATTTATATTTATATATATTAAATTCAGGGGAGATCAGGGCCCTGTTGTGATGGGAGCTAGGAAGAAGAGGAGGGAAACAGAAAAATGCTACCCAGCATTACTGGAAGGAGTAGGATAAGAACCCAGAGTGATAGTTTAAGAACCCAGTATGAAAAGACTTTACATAAGAATTTAATTTCCTACATAAACAAGGGAAAGGAAGATGCCCTGCATTTTTCTATGTCTTTATGCATCAAAAGCATATTGTGGGTAGTTTAATATCACAGAAGTTTAACTGTATAGTTAAAGAGCAGGATGGATATTTACATTGGTCCATATATGAAAGACCATTTCCTGTACTACTTACAAGAGTTAACTTGTGATTTCTCTGAAAGCTAAGAAAGCCAAAAGGCTTGTGCTGAATCTTTGAACCTTTTCAAGTCTTTCCTAAGGCAGTTCTAAGTAGCTGATTCTTGAATCATGTAGAAGACAGTGATCTTGGAGGTGAATCAGAAATTATAGATTTTGCCTTAATTTAATTTGGAAGCCACTGGAGAGAAGATAACATTACATCTATCTTACTAAAATCTGATTGTAGGCTTCTGATGATGTGGAGTCATACCATGCTGTAATGCAGACTATTATACATAACTACATTGTATGTGTGCACATTAAAGTAGTGATCGGGAAGGTTATTAACAGAACAATTACCACATAGCTTGGCAACTGAATTTTGAGACAATCCTATTCATATATCGCAGTCTTGTTCTCAAGCTAACATAATTTGGCTCATCATTATAAATATGCTGACTGGAAAAAAACAGTTAAATTTACTCTAATTTAGGGGTTTGATTTTTTTTTCTCTCTAGAAGTGTCTGGTGACATGGCTGGCCAGCTACATGATCCAGGTGATATATGTCGAATCCTCCATATAAAATCAATTACATTGTCAAAGGTAGACAATATGTGAGGAATGGACATGACTTGAAGCATAGCTATCAACCAAGCCTTGTCTAAAAGAAAGGCCATCAAAGTTGCACACTATTATTAAAGTTCTTTCACTTGAAGAATTCAGACTTAGTCCAGATGTCTTCTAAATTCAGACTTTAAAGTCCATATTCTCATTAAAAAATATCTGATTTTAGCTAGATATATTATTTAACAATTCTGCATTTGTTTTGTCTTAAAACAGGACAGCTGTTTTCAGCATTTAGTGAAAAACAGGATATTTTATCATTTGGAAGCAAAGTCTTGAAGGTAAAAGATAAGCTGAAATTGTATTTTATCTTCATCATTTTCAACAATCTTCATACCCAGCTTAATTCTCAATTACATTGGAATAAGGTTCTTGGCCAAATTATGTGTTGCACTTGAAGATCCCAGCACTATGTTCTATTCACCTTCTATCCACCAGGCTGTTTCAGAGAGTCTTTGCAAGCAAGATGAGTGAGCAGTAAGGGAGCACTGTGATATCCTCTTGGGGGTGTGTCCTGGCTTGCAGAAAGTATTGTAGATGGCTGTGACCTCAATGCTGTGCTGAACAGGGAGCAGAGATGCATCCTGACAGCAGGTGGAACTATATTTAGGCATGGAAAAAGAGCAAAAGCCAGCAGTTTGGAAAGGGATCTTGTACCTTCTGTTGAGGGAGGACTAGCAGTGGGGTTCACATCTTTTCCCATTTCCATGCTGGTTTTCAGCTCAGAGAAGAATTTTATCACAGGTTTCCAAAGAAGTCCAGGGAGGAAAATTAATACAAAGCCTGCTGGTACTGCTCACTTAGTTTTATGAGTAGAACCGAACTTCAGGTTGCATTTTATAGGTATGGAGTTCTTCCATTTCCTTCATATTTGCCACACAAAAAATACAGGGTTCAAATCTTTTTCATGTTAGCAGAAGCTTTCAAATAGATTAGAATATGTGCTCAAAATGAGAATATGAGAGCGTGTGCATCATCTTTTGAATATAAGCTTCTCATCTGTTTTCAGTCATAGTTATATATATAAAGAGCTGCTAACTTTTTTTCGTTTCAAAAGCACTCTGGGATGTGAAGTTACCTTGCTCATTTTCATACATATGCAAAAAGACAGTTAATTTGTCTGACCTATTTCTTTCCCTAAAGGGAAGGCATGAAACTAGCTCAAATTTAAGGGTTTTAAAAAAACATTGAAGTAGAATCAAATGTTCTCTTTCTCTGACTTGCATGTCTTCCTGAAAGCCCATTGTACAAGGTATTTAGATACTCAGCTTCTTTTTTGGTACCTCCATACCTACTGAAAGGGGTATATAGATGGTCTATGTCTTGTTCAATAAGGGCCTGTCAGGTTTTTTAACTTAGAATTTCTACAGGGGGATTTATAATTCTTTTTCCCAAATCCGAAGGCATTTATGCAAAAGCATAAATGTCAGAATGTTTAAGTATTTCAAAATGAAGCATCTGGTACAGTACGCATGCAGGGATCTCAGCCTTATGGATTTTGTATAGAAGCTGGATTTATACAAGAACTGGGACAAGACAGAAATGAAGTTTCTTTTGGTAAACTACCTAAGATTCAGCTAAGGAGTGTCAGCTTTATAGTTATAACATCCCGCTATTCAGTTTTATTGAAGAGTGAAGGTTACTTGACTTGTAGAGTTACCAATTTCTCTTTTCTTCCACCATTTCCTATTTGTCTGTTTCTTCAATTGCATGACCTTCCTTACCTCTCCCTCTGGCCTCTTGCCTGCTAACTAGAATTGTCTGAATCATCCAGGCAAATATAGTCCTTTTCTTCCCCTGCTCCCAAGCTGATTTTATTACAGCTCTATGCATTATTCATGTGTATTCAACCAACAGTTTATGCAGACAGATTCTGCTATGTGAGCTATTCACAGGCTGTTCAGGCAGGGCTAGACGGTGCCTTTAAGCATCATGCTGTGGGAGGAGTGACATGTAAATGGTGCTGACCCAGGAGGCAAGGTACTGAGAAGCCTCTCAGTCACACATGGGTTGTTTATGACCAGTGGTGAAGCAGTGGTGACAGTCAGGCCAGTGGTGAAACTTCTCTATGCTTTTGTGTCACAGTAAGAGAGGCAATGAGAGGGAAGACTATTACATCCCCAACTCTGTGCTGTGATTCTGCCTTTGTTGTTTATAGAATCATAGAAGAGTTTGGGTTGGGAGGGACCTTCAAAGGTCATCTAGCCCAATCCTTCTGCAAAAAGCAACTAGATAGGCTGAAGAAGTTTGAATATGTCTATTTGGGATGGAAATACAGTATTATTTCTTATTCTAGCCCCACTAAACTGCTCTGGTCAGGAGTGGGAGTCAAATTACCAGAAATTGATAATTTGGCCTCAGAATACTGGGTGTGGAAAGCAAGACAAAGCAGCGACTTCTGTAACAGGGAGTTTGGGATGGTTTATGTAGAAGTGCGAGACTCAGTTTTGTGCTCCCCTGGACTACACATGTAGCCTGATGAAATTTGAGAGATTACAGGCTTGTCTTACTATGGAGAGTTTGGTTCAGATTGTATTGGGTTTGCATTGCGATTCCTTTGTTATGGGGGGGGAAGAAGGGTGACTTCTGTAAGAAGCTGACAGAAGCTTTCTCCATGCCCTATAGAGCCAATGCCAGTTGTCTCATCACTGGCCAAGGCCAAGCCCATCAGCAACAGTGGTAGTACTGGGATAATACAGTTAACAAAGGGGAAAAGTTACTGCATAGGCACAATTTCAGCTGGAGAGATGAAGGAGAATACGTGACAGCAACGTCCCTGCAGACACCAAGGTCAGTGAAAAAGGAAGGGAGGAGATGCTCAAGGCACCAGTGCAGAGATTCCCCTGCAGCCTGTGTTGCAGTCCACTGTGAGGCAGGCTGAGCCCCTGCAGCCCATGGAGGTCCATGGTGGAGAAGATATCCACCTGCAGCCCATGGAAGACCCCCATGCTGGAACAGGTGGGTGCCAAAAGGAGGCTATGACCTTGTGGGAAGCCCACACTGGAAATAGAGAAAATCAGTTGTAAATCTGAGTCTGGGAAGAAGAGATGTGTTTTAAGATTTGGTTTTATTTCTCATTATCTTACTCTGATTTGACTGGTAATAAATTCAATTAATTTCCCGAAGTTAAATCTGTTTTATCCATGATAGTAACTGGTGTGATCTCTCCCTGTCTTTATTTTGACAGATGAACCTTTTGTTATATGTTCTCCCCTGTGCAGTTGCTGAGGAGGAGTGATTGATAGAACAGCTTTTATGGGCACCTGATATCCAGCTAGGGCCAGCCCACCACACAGATATACCAAGGTAGCATTGGGCTGTATCACTATAGTATTGTGCTCAAGTTGATCCGTCCATTGGGAAGTACAGCATGGGACATGACGCTGTGGTGCCGGGGATCTCAGCTGGTGGCTCAGCACAACCTGCTAGATCAGAGCCACACTGCGTGTGCCTGCAGCCCCTTCTGTAGCCTGCTGTGGACATGCCTCCAGCCATCTGCAAGGGGGCCTGCTTAATGATTTTGTAACAGTTTGGCATTTTGTAGGCTGAGGATTGGCACACATGAGTGTCTTTGAAGCATTTGCTCCAAACACCCACATTTCAAACGTGTGATGGAAGCATTGTGGGGATCAATGCTTTGTAGAGTAAGGGACTCTTAGACACTCCTAGTAATGTAGGGCAGAGAAGCTCACAAACACTTTGTTTGTGTACATGTTCTGTTACCAAGTGCAGGTTTGTGCCCTTAGAGAAGGTACCATGAAGTATTATGGAGAAGCACCTTGATTGACATGCCTCCCCTGGAAAGCAGAGAGACAGAAGACATTGGAATCCTGGAAAACTGAAAGCTTGAAGGCTGATGCCTATTTCTCTTTTACACACAAGCTTTATCTGATTTTGTTTTTTCTACTCTTGAACAGTTGGTAGAGTGGGTGTTACATCCAACACCTCCGTGTGACAAATCTCAGCCTACAAAATACTGACATGTTACATTTCATTAACCATATGGGACCTAATTATGCTGCCAGCTAAAATACAGGTGCAAGTCCCGAAGGATCCATTTACTATACTTGTATAGGCCTTACAGATACTTACAGTAGACTTGCCTATGCAAATCAGGGAATTCATTTTACATCTGTAACATGCGTGGCTTCATCAAGATGTGTAGAGCCTGAGCTTTAATATATAACTTAAATAAAAAGTGAGGTTTTACTTCCAAGGTGGAAGGTGTGGGGAAAGAAGGGCAATGTCAGTGTGTGAGTACAGATAAATGATGAAGAATACTCAAGGTCTTCCCAGAATGTCACATTTCAGTATTTTGCAGTCATGTCCTAAAGAATATTGGCCAAAGGTAGCCACAGTCCCTAAAACAATGGACCACTGCCATCCTCTGTATACAGACAATCTGGACCAAAGTGACCTGGATTTGGCACTGTTTTCCCTGTCCTGTCTGTCTCGATGGGATTTCGGTTCACAGAGATCAGCATTGCATAATGCTACTTGCAGCAATTTCACATAGATTTTATCAGGTGGGCTGTGGAAGGCTGGGAGTGAACTATATGCAGATTGTAGGCGAATGCCAACAGGAGACAGAGGGGAGGAAGCAGGATATCAAAGGTCTAAGTGAAGGAGAAAGACAAGTGCACAAGGTTAAGAAAAACAAAGGACAGAAATAACAGTTGTGCTTAAGATAAACTGTTTCACTGATAAAATGTCTAGATCTGAGTACTTAATACACCCAAGAGCTTATCCAGAAATGCTTCATAAATTAATTATGATTTTATTAATAGGGAACCAAAGGACTGAAAGCTGGCATGTTTTGCTGAAGGTCAACCATGACACCTATCTTGTTTTCCAGACGTTTGATCTCCCTTATACTAGTCTACCTTTTGTCACTGATGGTCATAATCTATTAATATATGGGAAGTGCCACATAAGGTCCTTCTGCTGTTGTTCATGCAAAGTCAGTGGGAAGTACAAGACCTAGAGTTGTTGTTAGATCAGAATCGAGAACGCAGCAAGGTGCTCTCAAGGGACTAAATATTTCTGCAGACATAACTAAATTTCAAGCATATGCAAACTGTGGAATACAGCAATAACTCAAAACTATGTTTGCATTTATAAGCAGTTGATTTGTCCTAAAAATGTCAAGTAGAAATGACTGAATATTTCTGTATAAAATGGCTCTTCAAATCAATCATGTTAATAACTTCTCATAAGCTGATGGTTTCTTTCTAGCTAGATAAATATGTCATTTTGATATGATCATGGTAGAGGTGCTACTAGCTTCATTACATAAGCAAGAAATGAGTAATTACTTCTTAGTGTTGTAGAGGAGTTTGTGAAAAATTATAACTAGAACTGTGATAATATTTGAAAGGTTTTTTTCTGCATATTTTTTCCCTGCATTTGTGTGGAAAATATTTTTATAGCATTTTCCTTCTGTTTTCTCTGTAGAAAACAGATAAACTTTTTATAAGAAAGGGTAAGAGTTGGAGGGCTTTAAAATGAAAAAAGCTTTTCAAAATAGAAAGAGTGGGTTTTGGTGTATTTTCATTTTCTCTTATTGGAGTTTACCATAGTCTTATCACCTACACACCACACCTCAGGACAGACATGGGTTACAGTTCAACTGCCCAATGACTGTTTTCATTGTCCTCCAAAAATGGCAATGGTGACATTTGCAGTGAAGTTATTTTGTTAATCTGCATGTGTGTGTGAGAAGATGCTTTCACCTCAAAGATTAGCATTTTTCCTGGCATGAGGAATGTACTGCATAAATAATAAAACTGATTGCTTTAGGTTTGAATATATCTAAAAAGTATTTGGGGCAACATACCAAGTAATTACATGTCTCAGGGATTTGGTCAGATTGTGATGATGGTCTATTTATAGGCTTTGCTTGAACTGTTTTAATTTATAAACTGTTGTGCTAATTCTAAAGTCCATACTGAGGGTTTTGACTCAGTATAATCTTTGCAACTGAAAAGTCTCTAAAAAGTTGCCAAGTGACATTTTCTGATAGGAAGGATTTTGTAGTAAAAAAGGGTATTTATTTCCTTATTTTCAATCACACATTGTTTTAAGATTAAAAATAGTTTAAAAAAATAAATAAGTGTTCACCATTTACTTACAAACTACATATTAGTTAGGTGTCTAGCCTTTCGTAGGTCAGCAGCACTGAAACCCCAAGTTTTGCAGTCAAGCAATCTCCTGAGTTACTCAGGAATTCAATATCAAGCAGAGATATCTGAGCTTTTGTGAACAAACCAGTTGTAGAAAAATGACTTATTGGGTGCTTAGTTTAGTTCTTGGTCTGAGCTACACAGCCTTGACTCAGTGCTTGTGCTTGTATAGCATCTTGTCATGCACTTCTGCACTGCACCACTAGTGTACATATGCATTGCCAGAATGTTCAACAAGAACATCAGGATTTCTCTCACAAGCCAATAAAACTATTTTTATTTTATTCTACCACTCTGCATTTCTTTGTACATCATGGTGATTCTGTTGTCTGTTAATATGAGCTGAAAGCTTTTCTTCTCTCTCGTTATGCTTCTGAATAACATCTAGCATCAAGGTACCCTCACCTTAGCTCCTGCACATATATGCAATTGTAAGTAATTTATGAAAGGAATTTCCATTCCTATATAGTAGCACATGCAGTCTTGACTTACTTTACTGTTAAAGACTGAGTCTTTTTCTTTCATTGACTGTTTTATTTCTTTAGTCCAGAAAGTGCAGGGATTAGACAAAAAGAGATGGCAGTGTCAATCCATCATGTACTCTGCAGGGTTCTGGTTCAGCAAGTGCTCTGAATCCTTTTGCTTTTTCTATGCTGAGCAGTTCAATTGGCTAAGAATCATCAAACTGAAAAAAATGTCCTTTATAGATAGACAATAGACTTCTGAATGCATGTTGGACAAGTTTTTATTATCTGCTAGAATAAGAGCAATGCTAATGAAGAAGTTGCCTGCTTGCCTGGATTACACATTTTGTCAAGGACTTACTGTGTGTAGAAATCAGTTTATTGCTTTTCTACCTTGCAATACTTTTCCCTTTACCCTTTGATCTTGTCTGAAGCAAAACCAGCTCTGTTACTGTAAATTCTGTAAAACCAACACCTTGGAATAAACTTGTTGGAGACCACTGATGGCCAGCAAAATGCTGTTTCTGCATATTTGTGTTGTTGAGATGAAAAATGGTACTTGCAATATGTTGGTAGCTTGATATTGTAACTGAAAATTATTGAGCATACACATGGAACTTTGGACACTGTTCCAGTTCTGGTGTCAAGACCTTATATTTCTCATATTTCTAAAAGTGATTTCAGTCTTTTTGAAAAAGATGAACCTGAAGCTGCTTGGGACAGGACATGGAATCTCCTTGGGAATATGCACATCACAAAATAAAAAAGATTAAAGGCTCAGCTTAAGAACTGCCCTTTCTAATTGTTAACTCATGTCCTGCCTCCCTTCTGAACTAGTGCAATGATCCCTACGCAAGGCGAATCTTCTATAATGAGGACTGGACCTAAGCAGTGGATGCAGACCAATCTATGTTACTTGTCCTGTCCCTTGCCCAGTCTTCCATTATGCAGAAGCCCTTTTGTGAACATAAAGAAGCAGCATTCTCTTTGAGAGCTCTATAGAAGAAAATGCCACGTATGTCTGATTTCTCTGTTGCTATACCTGAAGAATCTTCATTTGCTTGTTCTTGAAAAGCTGATACAATCTGATCATACCAGACCTGCCTGCTTTGAATACTTCATGACTCACACTGTCTCCAGCTGTGCCTGGGAATTATTTGGGACAGACTTATTTGATCCAAGCAAAAATGATTCCAGAGACAATTATAACAATTTAATGCCCCAGAGAATCATGTTTCAGTACTAAGGAATGTTCTCTGGTGATGCTTTAATATACTAATATAAATGCTACCTTGGTTTCCTGATAAATATCTTTCTTAACTTGCAGGCACATATTAAAGAAAGCAGCTATGATTGCAAGCACAAACACACAAATTTTTCACTCCATTAGAATCTTTACACATTTTCTTTGTTTTCCAAGGATCATAATTCCTTTGCAGCTTTCTACCTACTATTGAGATACTTAATAGGTAAAAATGTATTATTATTATTAAATGTGCTTTGTTTTATTGGAACGAATAATGAGACACTAAAAATACTAGCTGTGAGCTCACTCAGTTTTAATTAAATGAATATATTTTGTATAAACATTATTGTTTATTGGAAGATAAGTAATTTCAAAAGAGCAGGTATTTGAGATATTAATAAAGATAAGAAATTATGTAAATTAAACTACTCAGGATCAGACATTCAAATGAAGCCAAAAGGACACTAAGGCCTATATGACTTTCTTTTCCAAAGTTTTCATCTCTGTTGAAGTATCTATTGGAATGAGATCTGTTGGGAATAGATTTTCCCACTGGGAATGGAGGGAAGAGCTTTAAAATTCCTCAGAAAGTTTATTTAAATAATGTACCCTGGATATCATAAAATCAACATATTATCATGGAATGGTTTGGGTTGGAAGGAACCTAAAACCTCATCCAGTTCCACCCCTCTGCCACAGGCAGAACACTTTCCACTAGAGCAGGTTGCTCCAAGACCCATCCAGCCTGGCCTTGAACACTGCCAGGGATGGGGCAGTCACAGCTTCCCTGGGCACCCTGTGCCAGAACCTCACCACCCTCACAAGGAGGAGCTTCTGCCTAATATCTAATCTAAATCTCCCCTCTTTCAGTTTAAAGCCATTTCCCCTTGTCCTGTCCCTACATTCCCTTGTCAAAAACCCCTCTCCAGATTTCTGGTAAGCCCTCTTTATGTACTGGAAGCTGATCTAAGGTCTGCCAAGAGCCTTCTCTTCTCCAGGCTGAACAAGCCCAAGACTCTCAGCTTCTCTTCATAAAAGAGATGCTCCAGCCCTCTAAGCATCTTTGTTTCCCTCCTCTGGACACACTCCAAAAGGTCCATATCTTTCTTATTTTGGGGTCCCCAGATTAGCACACAGGACTACAGATGGGGATCTCATGACAGCAGAGGGCCAGAATCACCTCCCTTCACCTGCCGGCCCTGCTTCTCTTGACGCAGCCCTGCATTAAAGTGTATGGTTGGCATTCTGAGCTGCAAGCACACACTGCTGGGTCATGCTGAGCTTCTCATCAACCAGCACTCCCAAGTCCTTCTCCACAGGGCTGCTCTCTGTTCATTCTCCATTTATCCTGCATTTGTACCCGTGATTGCTCTGACACAGGTGTAGGACCTTGCACTTGGCTTTGTTGAGCTTCATGAGGTTTGCATGGGCCCACCTCTTGAGCCTGTCCAGGCCCCTCCAGACAACACCCCTTCCCTTCAATTATGTTGTCCACACCACACAGCTTGGTGTGATCAGCAAACTTGCTGAAGGCGCACTCGATCTCACTCTCCATGTCAGTGACCAAGATGTTGAACAGCTCTGATCCCAGTACCAACCAATGAGAAATGCTACTTGTCACTGGTTTCCACTTGGACATCAAACCTTTGACTGCAGCTCTTTGAGTGTGATTATCCACACAATTCCTTATCCAGCAGATGGTCCCATCATCAAATCCATGCATTTCCAGTGTAGAGATAAGGATGTTGTGCTGGACAGTGTCAAATTTTTTGCACACAACCAGATGACGTCTACCTGGATAAAGTCACTCTTCCTTTATTCAGCAATCCCATAGCCCTGTCATAGAACATAACCAAATTTGTCTAAAATAGTCATAAAGTAAAAGCTGTAGAAGTCAAGATGAACTAAATCTCACAAAGTAAATAAAAATAGATCGTTAAAGTCTACCGTTGCTGTGTGCAAAGTTACAAAGAACAAGAAGAACAGATTGAGTCAACATTAAAAGTAATTCAATCTTGGCCCTAAGACAAAATAAACATTTCTTGGCATAAAAGTGGTTGAAAAGATGGCTCAGTTTCATGTTTCTTCCAGCTGATAACTGATTTTTTTTCCAGAAACCATATCCATTCCATAGAGATACCCTTCCAAGGAATGATTCAACCCTCCATTTTATTTAACCTCTTCATTAGTGACCTTGGATTACTGCCTTCCTAACTTGGGTACTTTAGATAAGTATTTAAAATTACGTGTGCTGAATAACAGTCTTCAGAAAGATGAAGTCTGTAGAATATGAAGGCAAAACCAATTAATTTGTAGGAAGAGGAATATGGAAGTGGAAATGACCACAACTGAAATGGAAGAAAAACATTTCAGTAAAACCAAAGGGGTTGCTGGATAATCTTGATCCCATAGCATTAAGACCAGTTATCTGTAAAATCATGAGCTTGGCAGCAAGGTCTTTTTTGGAGAGGTTTTTAGACCATCTCTTTGAGGTTCTTTAAAGAAAACATTTTTTCAGTGGCTGCAGTGTGATACTAGAGAGTAGCATAGACAATGGATATGCTTTGATGCGCCTTTGCATAGGTGTAACAATCTCATTATCCACACATCATGTATCTGTAGCATGTTTGTTTTCAAATGAAGTTTATAGAAAATGATATGGAAGTAAATGTAAGATCCAGATATTTTAAATCTTTTTATAACTATTATTATTATTATTTTTCATGGGATTACTGATTTAAATTTATCTTTTTCTCCATAAACAGAAAACATGTGGCACCAGTTCCTTTGTTCAGGCTTGTTAAGTGCTGATAAAGTGTTACAGCGGAAATTAGAGTTAGGTTTAGGGTTCCCCAGTAGCTGGAAAATTCTGCCATAAAACTGAGGTGAGCAGGTAACTGAAGTCTTTAGCGATCAACACTGTTCCATGCAATACTTTTGTAACTGATGTAACCAGAATCAGTTTAATCCCTGTATTTTTTTAATGCTGGAAGAATATTAAGCAGTAGAAAGGAGAAAAAAAGAGCAATTGTACAAGAAAAAACAGATGGTTTTGGAGACCAGGATAGAAGAAATTGTATCAGGCACTTCAAATGTTCCCTGCCTTTAGGTATCTACCTATATATTCCAATCTAGGTACATAGTCATCCTAAGCTGCTTCTGTAAATCAGTATGAAATTCTGACACCTGCCAAAGGGGACTCAAGCTTTTAAGTGGCTTCTGGAGTAGTTCTAAGTGCATAATGATCTCTATTGACTAAATGTGAGGTTCAGAGTGATAAAGTTCCTGTCTTGCCTCCCACAAATATTCCTTTTTCCTTACTGATTAATGTTCGTTTCTGTGGCTCCCCAAGAGTTCATCACTTAGGAAGAAAGGGTGCAGGAGAAAGGGGAAGCCAATATGATACAGTTATGTAAAAAGCCAATAGGATTTTGGAGTAGTATTTTTAGAAAAAATAGAAGCATGTTTGTCCTGCTGTATTGGATTCTGTAAATCATCATAAGGTTGTTGCAAACTGATAGTTACTGATATCTGGGGAAGAGAGAATCAAAGTGCATAAGGTTTACTAGTGTGAGCAGAAGAGCCTACCTTGAAGCAGGATCCCAGATTTCTCTTTAGTGGAGCAAAATGAAACTTGAGCAATATTGTTAGTGTTTTAAATACGTAACATTGAATGGAAATGATGGATGAAAGAAAATAGTTAATAAGTGTAGGCTGAATATTAGAAGGATTTCCAATGTTTCAGGTGAATGTGGTTCTAGAATTGTCTCTCAATAGACAAACATTTTTGTCCAGACTGCAGCTGTACCCTGGTTTTGTTTACAGTTACAGTATGTGCATGATCTTCAGCAGTATATGTATATGCATGTTGGAAGAAACAACTGAATTGAGATGCATCTGAAAGCACACTCCCACAACCTTTGAAAATAATAGCAAGAAGAAGAAAATGCTTGTAAGAACATTGGCATGTTTAATCTTGATGAAAACAGTAACACATTATGAATTTTCAGGTTACCTTAATTTCACTTCCCAGCAAAAAAACACTGGCAATAACGATTGTTGAAATGGGCTGAGCTTCATGGGTGCAAATAGGGAAAAACCAGCAATTTATAAACTGGATGTAGTACACCCTGATAAATGGAACAGTGCGTATACAGCCTGATGTTAAAATCTACACCATCATTCAAATAAACCAATGGTTATGTCATGTTCAAGTTAGATAAGGAGACAAGAAAAATGGGCTGTTATTTATTAGTTAGCTTAAGCAGAGGTAATTCTGTGGCTTGTTCTTCATTCTCCTGTCCCCTTCTCTTTTTGAACTCCAGTGTGCAATAAAAAAAGAAAGCAGGTTTGAATTGAATGCAATGTCTGCATCATTCTAAACCAATAATTTAATGGATTTGGGGCTGCCTAGTATGCTAATTTCAAATAACAGGGAAAAAAAACAATTGATCAATAAAATTTGGTCAGTGTAGGAATAGATTCCAGTTGGGGATTGACTACACAAAGAATGAAAGAAAGTAAAGAAAGAAGAAAGAAGCTCCCCACACCTGAGATATATCTCAGTGTATTCTTAAATGCTAGGCCAGAGAGTGGATTTTTTGGAACTGCTTTTTTATAAGATCCACACTACTGACTACATCAGAGACTGGAATCTCACTGCCCAAGGGGAGTGCTTTCTTCAAAGCTGTGCTTTTGCTCTTCCCTGGACACACTGAATGTTTGAGTAGTTTATACAAAACTGGAGAAACTGAAGGAAACCTCTATCATCATACCTTACAGTTCCCACTGCTAGGAGATCTGTAGTCTCTGCTTTAACTCAAGCACAGAGGGAAATGGAAGCTCACTTCTCACACAGGGATTATTATGCTTTAATCACATGTGAAAAAGGACTGATCCTGCTGAAGTGAGCAACCCCAGGTAAAGGTCTTATGTGCAATTCAAGTAGAGGGAATGGCTTTGTTCTAGCTAAATCAAGCACCTTCATCCTTATGCAGGTCAGACCCTAAATCTAGGCTGGGGTAACTGGATTGCTGGATACCTGAATCTGGTTTTGTTTGCTTGTTGGCTTATCCAGGATGGGATCACAAGTGCTACTAAAACAAAATGTTATTTTGGGGTTATTTTGCCAGGATGATGGTAAACCTTGCAACAAATTCCACAGAAAGGTTAAGACTTCATCCTTTGAGGTATTCAAAGCTTGACTGGAAAAAGTCCTGAGCAAACTGATCTAAATTACCCCTCCTTGGAATAAAGGATTGGACCAGGTGACCTCCAGAAGCTTCATTCAACTTCATTCTATTCTATGGATGAATGGTCGCATGGGGGGAAAGCAAGGATATAGACCGCAGTACATTTTGACTCTTAACATAGAATTTCAAGTATCATAATCCTCTCAACTGTCTTATGAGACAGACTGTGATCCCCCTTTTTGCATGATGGAGGGACACAGGATGAGGCAGTGGTTACTATATATTTCTAAGCTGTGCTCCTGACGCAGGACTTCTGAATCCTAACAGTAAATCTGAGCCAGCTGTTTCACGCAATAGGATATAACTACAACTGATAGAAGCCAAGATCAGGTTGAGTCCTCTTCTCACTGACAATGCTGTAGGATGGGAATGGTCATGTCTTACTGAATTGTGCCCAAGAGAGGCAGGGCTGCTAGTACCTTATTTTTCCCACTGAACTGCATCTGAATTAATTTTGGCAGAGTATGAACTTTCCACAGCAGATCCAGAAAGCTCCTCACAATGTACTTAAGGTAACTTTAGGTAGATAGGTGAAGGAAAATGAAGTCTGTGCTCCCTATTTCTTGTAAAGAGAAAGAACACTCCTATAGAACTGAGGTTGTGAATATAAATGGTGCTGAGTTTTGCAGTCCTATGGTATCTTCCTTAGGTACCAAACAATAGTTTGAAAAGCTAAAAAGAACTTCAAGATGGAGGTAGGCATATTGGATGTGGGGTGATATGTGATGCCAATATGTTGCGAAGGGTTTTTTGTTTTAAATTAACCTTTTATTATCTTCTATAATGCTGGAAATTTATTTTGGAATATAAAAAGCCCTCTACTTTTGACTGTTAATTTAAAGTAAGTTTGTGTTATGGGAATCTGCCTGTTTACAGGCACTGGGGTCAGACTGGTGCAGAATGGAATTGTTCCAGCCTGACCCTTTCTAGGAAAACAAACTAGAGAGAGCTCTTATGGTCATTGCAGCAGGATGAAAGGGTTTCATTTCAGGACTACTGAATGTCTACTTGGAAATCTGTACAGCATGTGTGTATGCATTCATATATATGCATGATTTCGCTTTCCATGTCATGTAGAATGACCTTGTGGTCATTCAAAGTCTACAGTCTTAGATAAAAGACAACATTATCAGCAGTTGTACCAGGAGCTGTACTGAAGATTTCTGCCACCTTCGTGTATGTTGCAATGATTCAGTGCTGATGATTTGACTTTTTTTCTCTGACAAATGCAATCAGACAGCAAGCAATATTTCACTGTGTCAAGAAATCTAAAGTGAATTCTATCTTGAATAAATGCTGTTCACAGAAAAGCAAAGATTCATTCAGATTTACCTATGATGAGTAGATTTAAATAATTCAGTAGCTTCAAATTAACTTTTAGGAGTAAGAAGTGGGGCACATATATTTATGGGCCCCACATATTCATGTTTACATTAATAAATAAATATTTACATATCCGTTGTATGAAATGATTAGGGTCTGTTCCAAAGCTCAAAGAAATTGCATGGGGTTATTTATTGTATCCAAACACAAATATGCAAGAGAAGATAAATGTATATAAGAAGAAGGGAATGCAGAGGAATCAATGGTGCATGTTCTGTTTTTCTTGTCCCTCATTTGCTCTTGCTTTCCAGCTTTACAAATGTGGGGGGCAGAGTTTCATCCTTCCTAGGTAATTGATTCCTTCTCTGAAGGAAGCATAAGGCTAGGTTTCACTCCACTCCTGTGCAGATCCTCTTCTCAAGTGAACAATTGTGAGAATATATCAATGTTTTCTGTATACTGCTGAAGATGTGTTTTTTTACCTGCTCACCCTAAGACAGCAATGTATGCTGTGAATTTTCACATTGCCCCATAGATTTAAAGGCCAGAAGAAATCCATCTGCTCAGATGTTCAGACCTTTTGTGTAACACAAGTCATGGAATTTTACCCAGTAAGTCAAGCAGTGGAAGAAATCATTCTTTCCTCTAATGTGAGTGTTATCAAGCCTATGAACTTGTGACTAAATCAGCGTATATCTTACTGAAAGACATTTGGTCTAAATGTAAGGCCTCCAGGAGATGATTAATCAGCTACATCCTTTAATTATGTTGCAACAGTTAATTACTGTTGCTGTTAAAAGTTGTCTTGCTTCCAATCTGAATGTGTCTGTCTCCATGGAGATATTATTCTATGGAAAGAACAGTTCACCGTGACCTCTCTCTTCATAGAGGTTTCTATTTGTTGTCTTTACTTGTAGATTGTTTGTCTTAATCTCAGGCTAGAATTGTCCTGACTGATGGATGCATCCTGATAGCTTGGTATAAATAAAGAGCTCCTCTAATCAATGCGAAAAAATGTGCCTTAGATTTACATGAGTATGAGGAATATCAAAATCTGCCTCTTGCAGCTAACACACTGCTCTTTATACATGCTGCTCTTTATAGCTAGAAGAAATCCTTGTCTGTAAAACGCGCTGCAATTTGGCTTCTCCTGAACAAACTTAGTGAAAGCTTCCAGTTCTGATTCCAATTCAGCTTGGCTATCAGCCTCACAGAGGGGAAAATTTCACCTTCATAAAGACATACTGAAGAAGAAATTAATCTTTCTCAGGGAGAGGCTTGCCTTTTACTAACACCAACCTGATTTTATTGTGCTGTGATGTCAGGGAGCAATTACTCAGCAGCAGTCAGCAGTGATGGCTTGAGGAACCTGATGAAAATACAGACTGACACCTTTATTTTCTTAATTTATTTTCTGGAGGTAATTTCTTTGTATCACTTAATAAGGATCTGAAATCTGGGATTCTGAGACAATGACTACTCAAGGCAGTCCATGGCACCCTCTTGCCTTCTTGTGTCAGCAGCTCTTAAACACACACTCATATTCTATTCAAGCCCAAATCAGTTTATGTGGCCCAGGATTTGGGAGCTTCGGCATATATGTCTGCCTCTGACTAAGCTTAACCAAAACAATCATATTTGTCTATGCATGTTTTATTCTGGATAAAACATGTTTAAAATGCCAGAATAACTAAAAATGTGATCAGTGCTTTGAAAATGTAATTTTACTGACCTGGGACACTCTAGATCACATTGATTAGTGACAGTGATGTTCAGAACTAATATACTTTGCATTTACTCTTACTCAAAGACCATCTACTGTCTGCATGAGAAGACCTTAAAACCAGCAGCATACTGATTACAGGATCCTGTGCTGGAAAGGTTATGGAGCTGTTTTCAGCAACTCTTCAGCTTCATCCCACCTAATGCCATGCTTTCTCTCCATGGAGACAAGGGATTTGATATAGACTCACATATGTAACTTCCAGGGAAGTAGTGAATTGGAGGGGGAAGAGAGTATAGGCTGACTTCTACCTACTGTGCTCACATAGCATCTTAATTCACTAATAATTTCAAAGGCATTGAGCAAAAGACTAAATAAACCAGTCTGCAAATTGGTCAACATTTAACAACAGCAGTTGAAAAAGAAAATACCAGTCCTAATGAAATGCCTAGAGAAACAGGAATAGCCTCACAGCATGTAAATGAAGATCTGTTTGTCCCAGGTTCTCATGTTTGATAATATCCCATAGTTTATGTCTCAAGGAAATCCTGTGGTTGGTTTATCTGTACCCTTATTCATCTTCCTCTGGTTTTTAAGTGTAGAAATTATTGGATGTTAAAGTTTACTCATCCACAGCATACATACAAATTACACAGGGTGGAAAGGATCAGTGTAGTGCATGTCCTAAAGCATGCCCTCAAAGAAATGGGGTTACCTCAAAGGCCTTTCTGCCTGTCAATTCATCAGATAAATCTCTATTTGACCTAATACCATCAGATTTCTGTAAAGTATGATCATTCTGTTAGTTCCCTGTACAGATATTCAGCCTTTGGCTTAAACTCATGAATTCTTGACCCCAGTGTCTAAAATAATAAATATGACATAGAAGGTTTTTCAGATGTTCTTTACCTTTGTGTAAAGCTTCAGGGAAGCATGAACACATGGAAGTCAGGAGGACTTAAGATAATGAACATTTCACAGTGTAGATTGTTTTAGACATCCACATTTAGCAGCAGTAGAGGTGAATGGCAAACCTGAGGAGGAGGCTGGGCTCAGTGAAACTTTCCCTGCTTCCTTGATGAAAACAGGAGTGGTGCAATCTAGGGCTCTAGGGAGTGTTTGCAGGACAAGGTGGAGTCATCAAAATGTTTTGTTGAAGTTTCATAGCTTCATTTTCTTTTGTTGTGGTAATCAAATTTGCTTTGTGAGCCCTGGAGCTAAAAAGGTCTGATTTCCTCTCCAGACTTCTGGGTTTTTTCCTTAAGTCCTTCATCTCTAGCCCTTGTTTGGTACCCAAATAAGTGTCTGTTGGTTCCTCCACACAAGCAAAAGTCAGCACATGAAGTGTTATTAGCAGATGCTGCTGAACACAGCAGATAAGGGCTGAGCTCTACCTCCCTTTCCCTTGGCAGAAAAGTGAGTTGGGCAACTCCCCTCTACCTTGACAATGATTTTTGTTTCGTGAAATTTGTTGGGAAACTTCACATCTTTGTGACTTCCATTTGTTTTGTTGTTTTGGTTTTTTTTTTTGTCTGATGTGGCTGAAATTGGACAATATGTGATTAGAAGGGGATTGACAAATACAGAATATCTTCTGAAGAAAGCAAGCTGCAAGTATTGGGAAGTCTTTGAGGGAACAGAATAAAGAGTAAAATGTGCATCTTTTCAGCAAGAAACACAACTTTGAAATCTTGAACTTCTCAGATACCCATTTTGCAAGAGATGATTCAGATGGGAAAACTAGGCTTAAACTCTTACACTATTTGAATTAATTTAATAACAGTGTAGAATTTAAGCCTTAATTCTGTTTTATTTTTATGGCTACCTAGTATCATCTCTGGGTACCTATAGGACAAATCTTGGTGTTCATAATTTCTGCATCAAGTCCTACATTTTGTTATCAGATAAAGCAAAATTACTCACAGGAGTAAGGCAATGAGCATTTACGTGGCTTTTTATATCTTGGAAAACATATATGTGTTAATAAAAAAAGCCTCACAATGCTTAAAGATGATTTTGTTTTTTAAACAGATACGGACAACACGTCATTGGGGAAATTATTGATGCATAATTGTATTGCATTTAAGCACTTCAGAAATTAAGAACATAAAACATAAAAACATCCTTTTTTAATAAAACAATATTAAAATATTATTACTGATGGATTTTTATTGCAAATAAAAAGGATCATTCAAGCTAAGACAGTGGCACATATTCCACCATTTCAGGTCTGCCTATTCCAATCCTTATTTGATCTCATGGTGAAGACTACTTTTTGTGTTCCTTTGTGTGTGTATAGATGGAATTTCCCCTGAAACAGCTTGTTCCCCTTGCCCCTTCACATGGATTGCTGTGACAGGAACACTGAGTATATGCTGTAATGACCTTTTAGGTGCTAGAAGACAGGAATTAGATCCCTCTGAGCTTCCTCTTCTCTGGGCTGAATTAACACAGTTCTTTCAACCTTTCTTCTTGTATCAAGTCCATATACCAACTGATTCATATATCAACCCATGGGTTAGTGATAAAAGGGACTGAGAGCTGCTGTGAAGTCCGTGGGAATGAAGAGAGCAAAGGTCCATGTTATTCTTATTTCTTAAAAAGGATTGTATGCACCCATCCAGTTCTAGCACAGGAAACTGCATTTCTTCATGATGCTGTTTGAAGAGGCTCTGTGCCTTGAAATCAGCATGGTGATTTGCTTCTGACTGTGCTGTGATATTCTACATCAGACTTCTGCCTTAAATAAGGTCAATAAAAAGGTGCCTTATGCCAGTACTTGACATGTGACTACAAGACCCCTGTCAGCACAGATGCCAGTCCCAGCTGCATAGCTCATCAGCTTCTTGCTGATGGATGCCAAGTGGCGCAGTGGAACAACATATAAATTAAGATCCTGTATATGTAAATTAAGTATTGATGAATGGAACCATCCCAACGAAGCTCCAAGTTTCTTCTACATGACATATCCATTTACATTTAAGCAGTGCTTAGAGTTTAGCAGAGGCTTTGACACCTTTTCCATTTAAGAAACTGTTCTTGCTGTCCAGAATGATGTGATGTGGACAGTCTGGTACACTGAGTCATCACACCATCTAGGCTTTTGCCAGCCCCATCCCAGTTTCAGCCCCATTGTAGATGCTCCCTTGGCTCACAGCTGGATACTGGAGGGACTGGCACCTGATTTCCACTACATGTGGTGAAAAATTGCCTGATTATTTGCCTCTAGGGCAGTGCTGCCACATGTCAATTCACAGGGCTGCAAGCTAAGACAAGAAAGTCAATAAGACATTCCCCATTACTTGCTGCTGTGCATTATTGATTCTGAATATCATCGGAATGATGTTAACATAATTCTGCTCTACTGCAGCTTAGAGCTCTACTGCTCTACTGGCAGGCACCAGCCAGTATAACATCAGCAGTGACTGTTTCCTGTATCAATCAGCCTTTGTTTCTTTTTCTTTTTCGAATTCATTGGATAACTCTGCTTATGGATGTTCACACTTTGCTTGCTGGTGTACTGCTCTGACATTCAGCAGTCACTCAGATGCCAGGTGCTGAGCACATGTGATATTATGTGCAGTACTGGGCACTGTTGGGTATTTCCAGATAGAGGGAAAACAGTTTTATTTCACTGTGGGGCTGTTAGGAAAACTGCTACTTCATTCAGGGAGCTTTAGAAGAGCCTCTAACATGTCCCTTACCCTGAGGTTGCTATCCATGCATTTTACACATTCTTTTTAGTGGGTACAGTTCAGTTGCATAATTAGTATTTAGAATAGCAAATCAGAAGCTAAAAGACTGGAGAAGGGAAAGAAAAGAGGTCTGAAAAGCCTGGAAAACTTCCACTGACACAGGACCAGCTGAGATGAAATCTCCAGCAGCAGGGATGGATGGTGAGTGCAACACTGCCATCTCTTGAATACCCTTTGCAAGATCTGTTTTTCCACAGATTTACTCACACCACATCACTTGCACCACGCACATCCCCATGTCAGGTGTTGCAGCCTCCCTCTAAAAGGCTAAATAATCTAACTGAAGTCCAGACATGCTGAGAGAAGAAAACAAACAGCCAAAACACAGCCAGGAACTAGGAGGAAGCTGACAGTAGTCTGGTTGTAGTGTTATCTGAAACAATGTTTATTTCTTAAATCTTTTTTCATAGGTTTGAAGTTTTAGGGTGTTCAAGATTATAGAGACCATGAGATCATCTAGTCTGCATGCCTCTGCCTATTACAGTACATCCATGGGCTTTTTGCACTGTGCTTTGGGGCTTGCTCTGAATTAAAGAGGAGCTTCTAGGAAGGTGCTAGAGGCTGAGCTGGAAAATGAGCAGATTGAGAATCTCTTGGTGGTTTGAGTTAGTCTCATTCTTAGAAATGCATGTGTAATCTGAAGCTGGAATATGTCCAGCTACATTTCAGAGCTACTGCCTCCTTATGCCTTCTATTACTAAAGTCGCAAGTACCTGGTATTTTTACCTCTGTGGAAGTATTTCATGTTACAGCCATGATCTCAATCTACCTTTTGCAAACCAAAGGCACGCTTCAGAGGAAAAGCAAACAAACAAACAAACAAACAAAACCAAAACCCAAAAATTAACAACAGAATAAATCTACCACACTATTGCGGCCACCTTACTGCATAACCTCTATTGAAGTTTTCACCACCCACTTTGAGGTTGACTTTCTTCAACAGATACATTCTGTCCTCTGTCACATACTCTGATCATAGCGAAAGAATTACCACTATGACACTTGAAATACTGGCATATGAATTTAGCAAAACCAGGAAGGAATGTCTCCGTTTGATACATCAAAGCAATTCCTTAGGCGCTCTTGTGGATTCAGAAGCAGACTCTGAAAATACCCTTTGAGTCTTTAATAACTGGGAATTATCTTTTAAAAATGGAGAAAAAGTTTAAAAACTCAGAAACTGTGGCAAATGACTAAAAATCCTTGCTGGAACACTCACCCTGAGCTAGTCACTCACACTCCCTACAAGAGCAGAGCACCCACTTTAGAAAATACTGTCAGTTAGTACAAAAACTAATGTCAGAGTCTTATTTTTTTATAAAAATGAATTAACTAAGTCACCTGTCAGACTTCTCTAGTCTTGTTTTGCCCTCATGTAAATAGATTAGGACTGTATGCAAAAGAGAAGTCGCATACAATAACAGTCAGTTCATCTGTTTACTTCATTCCAGTTTATATTCTTTAGGAGGCTTGGAGAAAAAGTCTCAGAATACATTTCTCAATGAATTGAATTGTTATCCTTTAATTCTCAAATCCTTTTGGTCTTCCAAATATTGTAACTCCTGGTTTTTGGCCTCCTAAAAATTCAGTTCACACTGCTTTGAAACTTGATCTTAGGTTTATTCCTAATCTTTAACCACGAAATGACAATGACTTTCTCCATTCTACATGTCACAAAAGTGTGCTGAGCGATGTTTTTCTAGCATCGTCTAGTGAGGGAAAAACAAAACTTTTGCCTTCAGCTCAAATTTTTCTTGGGTTTTCTGTAATGCTTCACACAGAATAGCAGATCCATATTTTCCATTCAAACATTTGCAGCTCCTTTTTGGTATATGGATTTTCTGTTCTGCCATCTGACTGTAAGAGCAAACAGACTTAAAATTCCAGACTCTTGAACAATTTTCTCTGTGCTTTTCATTCTTCCAGTCATAGAGTTATGTAATTATAGAATAGTTTGGATTGGAAAGGACCTTAAGATCATCCAGTTCCAATCCCACTGCCATGGGCAGGGACACCTCACACTAGACCATGTCACCCAAATCTCTGTCCAACCTGGCCTTGAACACTAACAGCGATGGAGCATTCACCACTTCTTTGGGCAAATAACAGCCACAATAATGTCCATATTCATGACTTAACAAACATGTAAACACTTTTACTAATTTGAGCTGATGACAAATTTTAGTATGACTCAAATCTTTAATAATATCTTCACTCATCTTTTGAATCCACCCATTGTCAGGCTAAAAAGCAAACGAATTTAAAGCATACAGGAAATTTCATTACTTTTGAGATTAAAACCAGAGACAATCCACTAAAACTGTAAGCTGTTTTTTTGTAAGCAAAATCAAACTGTTCTTTGAGGAGTTTGATTTCTTCTCTCACAAAAGGAATCTGATAAGTGAAATAAGCTAAATAAAAGCTGTAGCTTATACAATACTGAAAAAAATAAGGTGAGCAAGGAAGAATTGCTACTGTCTTGAGGAAGCATAGTTTCAGATGCTTGTTTATTCTTGCTAATATTGTCCCAGTGGTGGACTATCAGTCCAGTGTTAGTGGATTGATAGAGTAAGGTCATAACATCTATATTTATAGAAGGCTGTTGATGCTCAGGACCAGATATCAATGCTGTAAATGTCAACTTGCTTGGTTATTTTAAACTTGTGAGTAGCTCCCTACTGCTCCTTGAGAGATAGTATCCATTTGTTAATTTCTCCTACTGCTGTTGTGCAATAGGTGTACTTTTGGATCACACCTGCTAGTTTAGTTTCATTCAACAGGAACCTACCTGTCATACTCTCTGAGCATATATCACCATGTAAACCAGAGCACAATAAAAGTGGAAATTGGGAGATTTGCTTCAAAAGTACACTTTTAGTCTAAACTAAATGGAGATACACCCATTATTTTCTAAGAATTATCTGCTACAGAACGTAGAAATACCCAGTTGCTTTTGTACTTATTAGAGGTATTATTCAGACAGCAGAAAATGAGAGCCCTGGATTTCTTTTGTAAGCTGTCAAGCCAATCTTGCCAGCAATATCTATTCAGATGACTTTGGTATACCAGCTTGACAAGTTGCAGGGAAGTGATAACCGTACAGAATAAATCAGTGAATTTCTTGGCCTTATCCCCAGACTGCTGTCCTCTGCAATGGTCTTTTCCTTTTTCTGAAAGGTTCAGCAGATGTTTAGCACAGCAGGACAGATGTCGGCATGCAAAAGAGCTTGGCTCTCAGTAGTTGTATAGCCAAATAAAGGTCATAGGGAAGAGGTGATATATGATCTCTGATAAGTGCAATTAGAGTTTGCTGCATATCACTTTATCAAATGACAGATTAAATTTATGTGGCAGACTACAAAGTCAGCTTTAAGTTCTGCTGCGTATTCTACGTGATTTCATTTTCAACATATAAAGGTTATATTAATAAAACACTCTTTCATGTAGGTCCTTGAATGTTTCCAGGTATGGGGCATCTACAACAAATCTGGGCAACCTGTCCCAGTATTTCATCACCTCCATTGTAAAAAATTTCTTCCTTCTACCTAGTCTGAATCTACCCTCTTTTAGTTTAAAACCATTACCCATTGACTTATCCATACAGGCCCTATTAAAAAGTTCCTCTCTGTCTTTCTTGTAAGCTTAAGTATTGAAAGGCTGCAGTTAGGTCTCTCCAGAGCCTTCCCTTTTCCATGCTAAACAATGCCAACTCAGCTTTTCCTCATAGAAAAGGTCTTCAATCCCTCTGATAACTTGTTTAAGTCATAAAAGAACATTTGAATTCACAAAGACAGACATAGACCAGGTGTAAAAGTGTTACCAGAAGGAAAGTTAATGTGGACTTGTCGTGGTTTAAACCAAGTCCCCCAACTCCCGGAGAGTTAGGAAGGAGAATCCAAAGAATGTAGCCCCCACGGATTGAGATAAGAACGGTTTAATTGCTAAGGCATAACACAAAACCCCTACTGCCATTTACTACTACAAATAATAATGATACAGCAAACAGCAAGTGAAAAGAATACAACACCTCACCAGCCACTGACCCATAACTCACTCCACCCTGCCTGGCCGAGCACCATGCGCTCCCTCCTCCATTTTCCTCCACAGCTCTCCCCTCCAGCCTTCTCTTTCCCAGTATGCATCCTGGGCATCACGTGCTATGGTATGGAATACCTCATTGGCTAGCCTGGGTCAGGTGTCCTGTCTCTCCTTCCTCCCGGCCTCCCCCTGGCTGGAAAAAACCTTGAACAAAAACACCCTCAAAACATGCTCAAACCATGACAGGACTACAGCCCTCTCAACTACTAATATACTAGTACTGTCACACTTTCTCTGTCCTCTCCAGATATGCAGTTACTTGATGTTAATTAAACACTTCTGTGTATTTCATCCTCATTTAGCAGAATATTTGCTGAACATGCTGACTTGGCATGTCAAAGAGGACAGAAAAATACTCTCACAAGGTTTCTTTTGGTTGTGTTGCCAAGTGGGGATTCAGTGAATGAAGGAATGCCCATTTTTTGGCCATAGGTCATATCTTGACCTATCAGTTTTCTTTATTAAATCTCTACTCTGAAAAGTCTCTGATTAAAGGAAAGCTTGTTAAAGCCAGTAAAAAGACTATGAAGTGCCTGGTATACTTATCAAGTATGGTGCTTATAGCCTGTTTCTGTCCTACTTACACATGCCAAATATTGTATTCTTCTTCTTTCAAAAGCTGCCTTACACTATCTTGCCTTTGTGTGCTCTTTTCTTATATCCCTGGCTTGTACATGATGAAGGGAAAAATCAAAATGTAGATCTTTATACAATAGGGTGAAAAAGTAATTTCACTGCTGGAAAACGGAATTGCTCCTGAATGTAATCTGTGATATTGAAGTTTCCAAAGTAACAAAGGAAAGCTATTAAATAAATAAATTAGTATTGTGAGCATCGCTTTTAGTGGACTATTGAACTGTCATATTAGTTAGGTTCAGGAAATTAATTGAGGTTTATCACAAGTAATGAGTGATTCTGGGATGCTGAGAGAAGAGCAGAGCTGGGAACTAGCTGGGAGGAAAGGGTGGGAAAAGCAAGCATGTCACAAAATAAAGTGCCTGGATTCCCTGGTATCAAAACTTTGACAGTATTGGTCAGCAGCAGGGGGAGCTTATGTAAGCTTCATTAGATAATCCTCACTTTGGAGTCCTACATCCTGAAACACTCTTCATACTGAAACTGATAAAGCAGGGGGGATTCATCAAGTAAGGTATATGTCTACAGCATTAGTGTCTTCCCCTGAGAAGGTCACAACTAGATCTCTACTGTCAATAGAGAAACACAGGCACTTCCAGAACTAGATTTTTTTCATCTCAGTGACATCAATGAATCTTGTACTAGGGGCATCTGTTTTTCCCTCACTGACCTTAAAGGAAGTTCGGGGTGACAATCATGGCTATAGTTATCTCAGTTATAGAAAGCCGGATCATTGCGTATCTGTGTGTCAATAACCTGGGTAACTTCTGGAGAGAATGGCAAACAGCAGTAGAAAAATTGAGATTAGTTTCCATCACTGCAAGAGCACAACTTGATATTTAACTCTTTGTTCACCTGGACCCTCAGGTCTTTTTCCTGCAGAGCTGCTACCTATGTAGTTAGTCCCCAGCCTGTATTGAAATATCTGATCATCTCTTCCGTTAAAATGGTAGCAAACTGCCTGAACTTGTTAGATGAATGCTTTTGCAGGAAGTCCAGGGGACAGTTGGGTAGTCAGGATAAGCAGTCAGATTACAGCCACTCTGTTTTGGAAGTTAAAACATGGGGACAAAGGCTGCTCTGTGTTAATTTGCCCAGTGAGAAAGAATGACCCAAGGCATTTTGAGTATTATCTTGAGCCTGGATTGCCTCCAGCCTCTGGAGCCTGTGGCGCTGGCCTTGGTTTCCGCACTTCACCCTTTGTCATGTTCTCTCCTTCTCCCTCCTTATTAATGTTGACCCCAGTTAACTTCTGACTTATTGATTGCTTTGCCTTTGAGCCTTCTTTATAGAACAAATTGAAGTTTTAAGAGCAGTTATGATTCTGTTTCCAAGTAACACTTAGATCCAGCCACAACAGATGCTTTAGAAGAAAATGGTTGAAACAAAGGCTGCCTGACACATTTGAAAAAAAAAACCCAAAACACCACCTTTAATTATATTTAGGAGTTTCAACGAGTTGTGTGCTTGGTTCCCACTGAATTTCAAAGATATTGATTCCCCTGATTCCTCATACCCCTTCATAAACTCCCAGACTCTTGTCTGTATTTTGCATACCTTCCTGTCTCAGATGTGGTTCCCTCTCTGCTTTTATTCTTCATCCACACAGGAAGGAGGCAATTTCAATTTAGTTCAAAAGAACTCAATTTCTGCCTTTCATCTCCACCAATATTTGTAATTTTTTGTTTTCTCGATATTTCAGATGGCTAAATTCAAGCAGAATGTGTTGCAGAGGGAGAAACACACAACTTTTATGACACTTTGAGAATCTCAGACTCAGTAAACTTACCTAGGTTACAATCTGTTATCAAAACTTGTCTGTACATATTTTTTTTTAATGAATTATAATGAGACAAAGAAAACAGCTTTTCTGGCTTATTTTCCGTGTGTATATTTTTCTGTTTCTATTTATTCTTAGTTTTATGAGTTATATGTGCAGAATTTTCACAGACAACCCCACATTTATCACTTTAAAGACACTTTTCATGTGTGCTTGGCTGCATTTCCTGTAGTTGCATTGCGACTTACTCATCAATTTCTAATTTACATTAGGAAACATTTTTCACACTTAATCTGGCACCTAGAAAGCATCTTGTTCTCCTGTGCATTGCGGCATGTAGAATGATTGAGAATGGAGGTGTATTGTGCAGTGGACTATATTGAAAGTTTGCAGGAAATGAGCTTTAAATACTGTCTTTTCTCAGACTTGCTACTCCTAGCCTCATCCATCAGCTTGACTCTATCCTACATCAGGAATTATGTAAGTTTTAATTGTCCAGTTGGGCTTGGGTGTCTGCCTTTGTAAGGATGCTGTGTCAGTCTGATCTCTTCAACAACATGTTGATTATCTCCTATGAATGCATTTTTCTCCAGTTCTTTCAAAATTTTTGATGGTAAATTAATTACCTTGTAAAAGTGAATTATTTTGTTTAAGTCCATGGAAATAAGAGAGTTCTATCATGTATTACCAATGCTGTTTCATATCCTTTTCAATTCTTATAGAGAAAAATGCTCATGGCTCAATGACAGCTGGATCCGTCTCACACACCACCACCACCATCCCTCCAGTCTCTCTGGCTACATCTGTGTTACTAAATAAAACAACACAGGAACCAGAGGCCCATTGGCATTATATTGCTTGCATCTCTACATCTAAACTTTTACTATACAGGAGGTCACATACAGCTGTCCAGTGGAAAAAGGCTTTGGCCATTCTCATCCCTGAGCCATAGCCACACACTCTTTAGAACAGTATTAGCTGATGTAGACAGAAACTTCATAGAAAATATGATAGTGGTTAAATAGCATGGATGAATGTTGCTAGAGCTGGTGTTTATACCCAAGCTCTGAACCTGTCCAGTTAGATAATACATATCCAACCTCGGTTCTCTTTTTAAAAGTGGTCATCCATTTGATTTTTTTCCTCTTGACTGTAATTACACATTTTTTTCCTCTTTCTGTAGTAGACCTAGAGCACCGTAGCTCTAAGTTCATGCAGTACAATACACCTCTTGCTAAGGTGCAGTGCCAAGATAAGTTGTATGAACCTTACCTGGACTTTGTCTTAGAAAACCAGCCTGTCTTGCTATGAGTGGATTTTCTAGCTCTGCTCTCTATTAACCTAGTCATCTTGGTGTTGTGCTCTGTTGCCTGTTTCAAAGCTGTCTTGTGTTTTTGTTACTGTATGGTAATCCTGGGTTTGGTACCTGCAGCTCTTTCCTTTGTGAACCATTTTGGTGAAGCACTGAGCATCAAAGGGCATTTTGAAGCCAAAATAATTTTATTAATTTAAATGCAACACTTAGGGGAAAAATATAACCCTTATTCTAAACAGATTTTCTGGCCAACCTCAAGTATCCAGAATATCTGCCTGAAATGCTCTTCACTTTTAGTCTAGACATAATTTTTCTTATTTTTTGGCTTTGCTAATCATGAGACAATTGGCAAGCTAGTCTGAAGGTCAAGTCAGTCTCCTCAGAGCCTTTGGTCCTGCAGTCCCGAAACATCTCAGCTTGTCAGCAGTTCTCATAGATCATGACTTTATCTTTCAGCTTGTCTCCCCAACCCAACAGCCCTCCTGATTTAACATCAGATAGTTATTAATAATGCAGTGTTTAAAGCATTGTGCTCAAAGAGCACCAAAGGGGAAAAGATAACTGGGACAAATACATACTGCTTCCCTTTCCCCTCACAACTAACTGTCCAGAACAGCCATCAAGAGAAAGGGGGTTTGTGTTCTCAGAATTCTTCCATAACATTCATATAGGTCAACATCTTTACTAGAAAGATTAATTAAATACTCTTTTTCAAGCTGTATGTGCACTAAGTCTGTGTTAAAGCTGTATAGCTTAATGCTTTAACAACCACTCCATGGTTGCTTTTTTACTTTTTGCTTGCATCAGAAAACAATTGGTGCAAAATGGGGCAAAAAATGGGTTATTTCCTATCCCACTGTTAACATTAAGAGGTTTGACACTGATTTTTGTAAGGAGGCATAAGATCTTTTGTATTTTAGTGTACAGAATAAAAGTGTGTGGTATGGGTATTTGACATAGATTTCTTTATATTGGCAGGTAAAGAATAGCATATAGAATTTATCGTCCTCCTTTCCACTCTCAGTTAAAGTAATAGACACAGATAAGTACATCTAGCTATGAGATTTTATTGAGAAGAATTGTATGAGAATATGGTCTAATGGTTTGGACACTAACTTATGATCTTACATAGAAATCATAGAATGATTTCTGATCTTACACAGAGTCATAAAACCATTTAGGTTGGAAAAGACCTTTAAGATCACTGAGTCCAACTGTTAACCTAGTACTGCCAAGTCCACCTCTAGACCATGTCTCTACACACCACATCTATATATATATATGCCTCCAGGGATGGTGACTCCACCACTGACCTGGGCAGCTTGTTCCAATGTCTGACAACCCTTCTGGGGAAAAAATTGTTTTTAGTATATGATCTAGACCTCCCTTGGCACAGCTTGAGGTCGTTTCTTCTTGTCCTACCACTTACTGACTGGGAGAAGATACCGACCACCACCTCACTCCATCTTCATTTCAAGCAGCAGTAGAGGGTGATAAGGTCCCCCCTGAATCTTCTCTTCTCCAGACTAAACCTCCCAGGTCCCTTGGTAGTTCCTTATCACACTTGTGCTCCAGACCCTTCACCAGCCCTGTTGCCCTTCTCCGGACCAGCTCCAGCACCTCAATGTCTTTTCTGTAATTGAGGGACATGGAACTGAACATAATATTTGAGGTGCAGAATCACCATATGTTGATATATAACCACATTATTGCCTCAGTGAACTCAAATTTCTAATTTCCTCATCTTAAAGGCAGTTGTAACACTGTTACAGTTGGTGAAACATTGTGATTTCATGCAAATGGATCTTGCATAGATATCTTAGTTAAAACAAATGGAGAATGTCCTTTCACCTTTGATTGCTGTCAGAGTTCTGTTATTAAGGTTAATGATATGTAACACTCGTGTTCTATAAATATTCTCTGCTTAAGTGAAGAGTGATGTGAAGGAATTCAAATGTCTAAAAACCAGTTTATATTCTGCTAGGGATGTTTCATTATGAAAAGATAACACATTTGTATCTATCAAAATAAATATATCTCCTTATAGTGTTAATGAAGCCAAAGAGACAGCAAGTAGAATATATAGCCTTTCATTTATATAGATACCTACTAAACACTGAATATGCAAAAAAAAACCTAATATAAGCTCTGATAATGCCAATTAAATAAATCTCCTCAACCACAAGAGATATGTATCTTCAGAAGTGGGTATAAATACCTGTTGTCACCAAGAGGCAAACAAATTACACATCATTAACACTGTTTAATATTTTTATTTATAGCTTTGTACAGTACATAGTCAATTCTAGTCTATAGTTTTTACCTTGTCCTTACAGTCGTATAATATTTAATCACAGTTGCAAGATCAGGACAGGGGGAGGAAACAGCAACATAAAATGGAAATTTTATGTTAAATAGGGAAAAATAGCTGCTAGAAAACAGAAAACAACTTATTTTTATCCAGTCAGGAAATGCTTTGATGTCAAAAACCTTTAAAGTTAGAATGCCTAACATTAATAACCCATTGAAAACCAGGTTTCTGTTTGGTGTAAAAAAGTTCAGGGTCTTGAAAGTTGATGGTCATTGGTGTGTCTGCTGTTGCAACATAAACTCTGAGGTGACAGATCTGAATGCTTTTTCTCCATAGAGTCAGATTTTAGAAAGGAAAATTGAAATGCTGCCTGGCCTGCACAGCTTAGGACCTCGAGTAGCAGTAACCTACTGCTACTCCTGGCCAATTAGTGCCTAATGAGAAAAGACTTACTCAAATACTTTAAGTTATAATGGATTTATTGCTTCCTTTGGATGCTTGTTGAAGTTACTCATTAACTTCAGTATTAAAAGCATACATCTTATTTCCAATTTAAATTCTCGAAATAACACTGAGAGATATTAGCTTGCCAGGCACCTGACAGCTACACAGATGTGACCTTTAAATCCACCAAAGCCACATCTTGATGATAGCTTTCGTACCCCAGTATACAAATTTTCCCCTTGTGTAATCTATATAGTTATAATGTTTCAATCAGAATTCTTTAAAATGCCTACGTTTACAAAACCTTTTTTGGTTTCCAGATCTTTTCAGTTCTGCCTTCAAATGAGATCAAGCTTGGAATTATCTTTATGTGCAAGGAAATTTCCACTGATGAGTTAAGGGAATAAAGATAGTACTAATTGGTTGCGTAATATTAAAATATCTGGAATGTACTTGAAGGCTCAGGCTGTTAATTAAGATAAATTGTGAAAATAGTCATACAGACTATAATTTCCTTGTAGACATTAAAAGCAAGAAAATTATCTTGGCGAAGAAGAAATATATGGTAATAAATTCATCTGAGAATCTGATTCTGTTCTGATAGTTCCAAACTGTCGGCTAGTGGCAGGTCATATGTTTTGGTTCTCAGTCTTCTGTCCCTCGTACCATATATCTGTGTTTTCTACAAGGATAGTGATGGTCACTTCTAGATGGTGATAATGAAAACTTATGAGTAATAATTATGTTAAAACTATGGATAATCTTTCTAAACTTAAATGTTTCTAAACTCAAATAACATATATCAGAGTCAGTTATACCTTGCTTTCAATTCCATTTTATTCATGAGTGGAAGGTACTCAGTGCCCTCAGACTGATTGTTAGGAAGTGTCAATTTCGGTTACTGTTGATCTAATGTGTTTAACAAGCAAATGTTGAAAAACAGATAATATATCACAAAGCAGAATCAGACAAATCCATGTATAGTTAAGTCTAGTCCCCTGCTATCTTTCTGACTCTGTTGTTGCTTTCTCACCACCAATTTATCTCACCTATTCTTCAGTTTCTCTAGGAACAGAACTTCAACTACCTTCCTTGGAAATCTGTTCAACTGACAAGCTGTTATCACTCAGATATGTTTTGATGCTTATACGGTTGCCAACCTTTATTTAATACCCCTATATCACCAATATGTTTCAATGATTACTGACAAGACAGAGTTGTACAAAACCCCACTGGGATTAGGGAACTGCAGTACTAGATGGTGTTAGGATAAGAAAAAAAAATCATGCATGCCTAGTGAAGCCTCACATAGCTTCGTGTAGATCTCATGCTATACCTAACAAATACCCACCAGCTTGCATGTATCTACTCTTCCAACTGGCAGATGTTTATGCAGCTACTTCATCTGAGTCTCCAAGTGCTTCAGAAGTTAAGCCTGTCTGCATGTCTGTAAAAGGGATAGAAACAATACTGTTTTTAAAGTAAAGAGAAAACACCAGATAGCATTTCATGCTGGTAAGGGAACAATTTCACTAAGCTAAAACATATTTCAGGTACAATTTCATTAGGTTATTGAGGTTCATGAGCTATCTCAGTGGAAGACACAGCCAGTAGATATAGTCTCCCTCATCCTTCCCTTCTAGAGGCAATGCTGCTGATTCTATTTCTGACATGTGTACCTGTGCCTCATTAGGTCAGCTTATACCTCTTGGGCCTGTCTTCTCCCTGTTGATCCTTGTCTCACTCACTCTCTGCTGAGTGAGACCAGATCTCCCCAGTCTCCTCTCATACAAATTCACATCTCCAGGGTTGTTCTAGCTCTCTCAACCCCAGTGTGATATAGTCCTTTCATATCCAGTATCTCCAACCTCTAGGATTTATACTATTCCCACTCGCTTATTTCCATCATATCCAATCTCTCTTAAGCATTCTTCCAATGACTCACTATCCATTTAACTTCTTCCACATCCACTATGCCCCGGAAATATCACTCTAGCCTTCTCGCCTTAGTACTCACTGTCCTCAGACCATAACATCTTTGCCCATTCACCACTCCCCATAGCCCAGTTATTTTCCTACCCAAAGATCCCTTCAATCCAAACACCACTTCACACAACCACAACTATCAGTGACCATAAGGACAACTTCACAGCCCCTTTAACTGTACTCTAAGCTTCATACAGTAGTAATAACACTCCAGTCAGTCATTGAACTCCACCACAATAGTTGCGAGACTATCCTGGCCAATCCCAAGTGATCTCTAATGACTGTGTCTTTTTCATCACCTACACTGCCAAAACCTAACTCCCAGTACTATCTCTGTCACTTTCTCCATCTTTCTCCATTCTCAGGAAGGCACATGGAGTACTCTCTCAATAGTAATTCACACAGGAATCATAATTATTGCCTATCTGTAATCTAAAGCTCATTGACTACATAACATAGCAAATGTGTGCCAGTCTAAAAATGCCTGTTATGGCTCTCTGTTTAGAGAGGTGAAGAAAACTGATTTTCCCAGCTACACACGATTCAAAGAGACAAGCTGAGCAATTCACTGGTTATTACACTATAAAATGATTTCCTGGATCACAGTTTACCACTGCTGGAAAACTGATGCTAGTACATTAGTGGAATTTGTTTTAAAGGTGAAACACTGTTTCATGTTCAGCTGAAAGCTGAGGGAGAATCTTTTGCAATCATGGTAATATGCAGTTTTATCAGTATGTTCTCTCTAAACACCATCCTTTGGTTGCTGAAGGTGAAAGGCTACAGATAGATGCTTGGTGATAGCAAGTATGTTTGAATGACTATATATTTCAAAATGTTAAAAAATATTTCCAAATGGATATTTAGTGCACTTTTTGATATTTGAAGATATACCTTCTAAATACTCAGATCTGTACATCTCCATAGTTGAATTATCAACTAAACAGTTACTGTCTGTCCATCCACTTGAAAGAAAGGCCAAAATGAACTGAGAAGCTGGATGCGATCTTTATTTAGATCAGTATGCTCATTTCTCCAAGTAAATTACAGGCAAAAAGAGACTTTATGAATTAGATTGCTAAGCACTGATTGCAAGAAATACTTGACTAAAGAATGAACAGAATTTAGATGAGGGAGTTTTGGTCCGTAATTGGGGGCTGTGCAGTAAGCTTGTCTCTTATATTGGAAGTGCTTTCTGTGACAGCCTGTGGGTGGTCCACAGTGTACTGATTAAGTTTATGCAGAAGCCTTAATGTGGAACAGAAAGAAGAGGCTGTCATTGTGTTTTGCCATAAAAGATTGTATTAGTGGAAGAAGTAGTGTTCTCATATGTTGGCAATATAGGCAAATTCTCAGCCAAACTCCCAGTGAACTTGGTGGCAACTTTGCTAAGTGACAGCTGAGAAATGCAGTTGTGTGCTGCCTCACTGACAAACGTATACTTGTGAAATAAGGAAATCAATCACTGTGGCAACTTCTGTTTTATCCCGAGGGTTTGATAGTGTACAAGGACAAAACCACCCTAGAATCCATGCTCCCCTTGATCTATCTATGCATTCCCACTTGCCCTGATCATGTGAGGACAATGATTATATGATTGCTGGGCCAAGAATCCTTTTCTGCAGACATCACAAATGAACTATTCACAGCCAGTAGGTCCTGTGATATGCTTTAAAATGTATGGGTGACTATTCCAGTTTTTATTGAAATCAATGGTGAACCTCATTTTGATGGTGATGCAATAAGAGCCCCAAGCACTGTATTTGAACCATGTCATATGAGAAAATCCGGAAACCTGAAGAACAACAGAGAAGAAAAGAAGTTATTTTGGGTTGAAAACCTAATGTCATTCATTAAGCCTCAATAGAACTCTTTTGCATACCAGGACTGATACATGGGTGAAAGGAATAAATTACTTTCTTTGATCCCTGTTTTAGAATCATTGACATGGCTAATCTGAATCTGCTGCCATAACCATCACAATTGCCTGCTGCTCAATATTTCTTTCTACTTGAAAATTTGCATACTTAGAATGCTTGTCAACTAGCTCACTTTCACCTGCCTGGCTTCCTGCTGACCTTCCTTTTGGCCTGCTCATCATCTCCATCTGGCTCCACAGTAAAACAGGAGGAGAACTGAGACACAACATTTTGTAGTGAGCTTTGTGTACACTTCCCTTTCACTGGAGCTAGCATGGTTGCCAGATGTAGCTGGCAGCAGCCCTGTGCAGGCACAGCTTGTGTGACTGAAAGCTACTTTCATGGTGATTTCCTTCTACTGTTGAAAGGGTGGTTTGGAAGAGAAAAGGGAAAAAGAAACAGATATTAAGGACAGGGGTTCTGATTGCTACAGAAACATCCTAGAACATTCAATGCACTTTCATGGGGCACACAGCTATATAGCAAAAGATACAGGTGACCCACTTAGAGCACTAATGGCCAACCTGGACACTGTCTTCAGCTTAACATTGTGTTATGGGCAAAAAGGGAATATAGCTGATAAGCAGAGCCCCAAACTCAGTGTTAGTCTAACTAAAGTATTAGCGGAACTTCACTGGGAAGAAAGTGTGTGTGTGTGTGTGCATGTGCTTTTGTGTACATGGGGTGTCCTACCATAACATATCACAGACCCCATTCTTCATTAGAAGTATGGTAGTGATGTCAGGGATTTCTTCCCCACTTTTTTATGTTGTTGCATATGATTAAGGCTGATTTGTATGCTGACACAATCTCCCTACTAGATTTTTCCTCACTGAACTGCAGTTCCATATCATACTATCTTTTTTTTATCTCTGTTGTCCCTGAAGCTAATTTCACCTGACCCACAAGTCTGTACTCACTCAAGGACCAGTAATTGACCTCTGTGTTCATATTTTTATTCCAGGGTCATAGGTAGTTCTTCTACACAGGAAAGCTTTCTTTTCTACTGTCTACTAATTGACACCAGGGGTTACAACACACAATTTTGCAAAGCCAAATTTAAACTGAAATGAGCTCAGACAATTGTCAACTGACAGCTACGCTACTGTTATCACAATTTAGACAAACTAAAGCCAGTGCAAGCCAAGGCAAAACCCTACACTGTTAGGCCAATAAAAAGACTGTGGCCTTTAACCTTTAATGGTAAATATATATAAACAGGGCTACAATTTTACAGCCTCCTAAATAGCACTAGGAGTCTGTGTTCAGGCAACTGCCTCCTTCCCCATCCAGAAATTTGTCCCACCTACACGATCATGAAAAGGATGTGAGCATGCCTCACTTGTGACAAGCAATTCTGCTTCTCTTCACAGTCCAGACTGTCATGGGAGAGACAACAATATGCTACAGAGAGCACAGAAATTTTTGGATTAGTGTGTTTTCTTTATGAAACTTATTTACATCTCAGTCTGTCAGTCTGGTATCACCCAGCTTGAATTCACACAGATAGATAAAAGTGACTTGTTGAAGCCAGGCATAAATAGTAAAATAATAGCAGGAATACAGGGCATCCTTTTAAACAAATAACCATGGAGGTGGCTAGTCCTAACACTGCTTTTAATGGCTGAGAAGGGAAAGAGGGTTGGACTTTGGAGAGGGAAGAAAGGATGGAAAAGGTGCCAAATCCTCTGCAGCAGCTGAATAGATTGTGAAGATCTGCAGTTCACAAATAGCTGTCAAAAGTATAGGCAAATGGAAGATTTCAAGGTTAAATCAGATCACTAAAACACTAGATAATAAGAAATTTGTAAAGCATAAACCAGTTTTTCCTCTGAATGTTGTATTCATTTTAGTATTATTTGTTCTAGAGAAACAGCCTCTTTTGCTGTACATTGTGTTTATCCACAAGTCTTAGGAAAGAAGTTGCGAATGCCAGCCCATGTTGGTTGGCATCCTTAGACCTGACTGATAGAGAAATGTCTTTGCTGAATTAGAGGCTAATTGGAGAGAGTGACTGAACTGTGGGAGCTTGTGAATAAGGAGAAGCAGATGTGCAGAGAGGTCCCTTAGAGGTGGAAAAGGCAGCTCTAGTTAAAGCCTGAAATCATAATGGGTCCTCCACTGTCTTCTGTGACTTCCACTCTGGAAATACTACCAAGATCTTCACATAGTATAATTCTTTTTTTTTTCCCCTTATGGAAGACATATTTAATTTAGCTTACATTTATTTTTAATAAATCTTTACTTAACAAAAACACACAATAAAACCTCTGGGTTTGTGGTTTTGGAATTTTCTATATTAAAAAAATCAGAGCAGTACTCAATCAGGTGAAGAAACAGGTTTGTTTATTTTCTTGAACTACAGAAATATGTCTTTCCATTTTCTTGCCAGCATTTTTCTTCTTGAACTGAAAGTCTGCTCAGGGAAACAGAAATGTCTTCAGTAATATTGCCATCTCCATATTCAAGGACTTTTATAATACTTCTTTAAACACTTTAAATTAAATGCTGATTAGTATGAAAAGTACACTAGCTGTATTGGAAGTGAAGAGCGTTGTATGAAGGAATTGAGAGGTTTCATTTCTATGGCAACAAGCATTGGAACAATGCTTTGATTTGGGATACAAAAACCTTGACAGCTGACTTGTTTAAATAATATTAATAATTTTGTACTTCAGAAAAAATGTATCATATCTGAGGATCTCAAAATACTGCTTTTCTGGAAGGAAAGTAGCAGCAAAACTCTTCAGGCATAAACCAACTTACTGCTTCTGCAAGGCAGTACAGCACACAGGTATTGCCTTGTCTCAGGAGAATGGAAATGTTAAACCTCCCCTGTGCCACTATTTCATGCCTTTTTCAGACCCAATGGTTTGGTACTAGTAAATTAAATAATTCTGAATACATAAACAATTAACTGGCCATCTTCTAAGGTCTTTGCGTAGTCATCTTGAAAGCAGAGCATAGATTAGGGTGAAGTTTCTTCCCTTAATTCTTCCGTCATTGTGCAAATGAGGTTATTTCATCAATAGGCATCCTTCAGTCCTTGTCTATTCATTGACTGCTTCATCAGTCTTTGAAAGTTCAAGTCCTGACAGCAGAAAAATTGTCATAACTAATTTTCTTGATCCCTGAATGGCATTTTACTGTCTTCAATCAATAATGGATAAGCGTAAGATCTACTAGCATCTATGATCATTAAAACAAATGAGTGCCCTTACCAGTCTCTACTGCATGCCTTAGAATTGTAATAAATTAGGTACATCTGCATTAAGAAGCTATGTGATAAAGTAATAGTTTGCCCTTTTACTTCCCCACAGGCAATTCAAGCCTTTCAGCCCAGCTATTCCAAACCCTTTCCAAATTATATAATACTGATTTAATTAATAGTCATTTATTGTTTCTTGATTTATAAGCCTTTCAGGTACACTTTAGCTGTGCTTTCTAGTTTTCTTCTGCATCGACTGAACTAAGAATTTTTATGTCCCAGAAGAGACTACATTTCTCCCTATAAATCACATGAAATCTGGACATGGGATGTTAAGAAAAGAAAAAAAAGTCATCTGTGATTTGCATTAAGTTGTGAGAGTTGCTACCACGGTGATCAAGGCAGATTCCTATTTCTACCCTGTTAGCCCCATGTCTGTGACAGTAACAAACAGGGGTACATATGTAACCTGCTGCTGGAATTTCATTGAGAGATAACATACTGTTGATAATAGCCTCAGACTGTAGAAAGGAATAGATTTGTACTAACACATTCTGTCAAGACATAGTCTGTTAAAAATGCAATTAGTATCAGCTTCTAATAGGAGAGGGTTAGTGTGAAAAACGTTGCTTATGCTGCTAAATCTGAAGTGTTACTGCAGTAAGTGGCTCAGAAACAGGCTGAGAATATAATGCTGAGCCTTCAGCTTCCCTTGGAAGTAAATGAGAATATGTTTAAAACGGTAATGCACCTTAAAAACATGAAATGGAGAGGAAAAATTATGAGTGATATTCATCCTGTTTTCCCTTGTGAAGAAGCACTCTCCTAAAAGAAAGATTCTCTGTCTGAGTTTAGCAAGGCATTCCCAGTACAGTAAGGCAAAGGCCTCTAAATAAAATTTATCATCCAAATATCATTTGTGTATTTTATGTCTTTTTTTAAAGGACTTTAGAGTGGTTTAAGGAGCTTTTTCATTGGTGTTGTATTACAGCCCTTTGTGTTTAGCTGATCCCAAGAAATGGTATCCCTGAGAATGCCCAACAAGTCTGAATAGCTATCATATTAAGAAATACAATTCAATGCTTCTGATCAGATTAATTTTGAAGATATTTACACATTTAATTTATTAGAAATTATGCCTTTTTTGAAGGATGCACACATTAACTAGTCCTGCTTTAATCAACGTCCATGTTCTTCTCACAGCAATTAACTATGGTGAGAATGTCTTCTGGTCCTTGCTGGCTTAGGAACCATGCCAGCCTGGAATACTGTTGCCTAACCTGAGAAAAACCATGTGAGGGATTACAGTTTACAGTTTAAACAGTATAGTCAACAGCAGGCCCATGTTGGAGTCCATGCCTCAACGATATTTCACTTACTGGTATGAAGGAGCTCAACTGAAAGGTACATGGGGAGATCAAACATTGCTTAGATGCAGAAATTTCCAGAAATGAGTGGGAATAAAGAGTTTGAAGATATGCAAAGCATATTTTCCACAGAGAAGTTTCCAGACTTGCAGCCAAATACAGAAGCAATGAAGCCCTCAAAGAACCAAAGCAGGAAATAGAAAATTCTGATTTCACAATGATGGTAATCAAACAACAGAATAGGCTGCATGGAAAGATTGTGGAATCTCCACCTCTGAAGAAAGGCTGACCAAACAACACCCTGTTGATCCAAGTTTAATTGGGACATTCAACCAAATGAGGTCCAGGAATCTATTCCAGTTTTTATCTCCTGATTCTGTGAAACAAAGACTGATTATTACTAGTGGAACAAAGCTGAGGCTTTTCCTATTACTCTTTTACTTGGTTCCAAAGTCTAAAGACATGGATTAAGACACTTGTACTCTAAATCCCACCCCCCAGCACCACAGGTACAATTCAGAGGGCTGTGACTGTAATGACCTTGTGGCAAATGAGACAATCAGCTTGGCTTTACCTAATAACACATGAAACAAGTCAGTTTGTGCAGTGGCAGCACGTACCTACGGTAAATCACAGTGCGGAAAATGAACATGTATAGTTTCTCTTTGGAAAGCTGAGTCATGCCATTAAGGTGGCTTTTATGACTGTGCAGGATGTTAATTTTTCTCCCTTAATCAAGACCCTGTGCTTCCTGCATCCTGCTGATGGATGCTGCTCTGATCTGCCCTCCAGTGTGTCTGCCTTTTGCTGCACTTACACGGTATAAGTCCTTTGGCGACATTTCCTTCACTGAATTTATGGTGGTATGCACTGTGGGATGTGTGCAAAGCTGCTTCTGGAACTGTGCGTTTGCCTCTTACAGAAAATGCCACCTCTCACTTGATCTATAAATTTCAGAATCTAATGATGCTTTAATTAAAATAATTTGAGTTCATAATCATAGAAGGTGATCTTAAAAAATGATAGAGAACAATGATAGTGATTTAAACACACTTAATTCCATATATATATACTGAATGCATGTACTTTTTCTTAATATAAATACTACTTATGTTCTGGCTAATTAAAAACAATGAACATTGAAACTCTTGTAAGGCAGCTGAAAATAAGAATGATCATATTTTTGTTTCTGGGAGCATGAAAGGAGAGATTATCATTCTTCTGGAGCTCTTGAAGACTAACCAAGAATAGAGTCTGGTCCATTTCTTTACGGAAGGTTTAAATAAGTTTGTGTCACAGTGAGATTAGATTGATATTGATGACTGTCTCCATGACCCTGATTCAGGAAAGTGTACTTGTCAGTTCCATAATAGAAGAAGAGATATGTTCAGTAATTAAATATTTTGAAGAATTGGGATCTGATAATATAATTGCTTTAAGATATAAAGTCCTGATTCAGCTGAGGTTTTTAAGTATAGGCTTTTTTTTTTAAGTTAGCTTCCAGAATAATAAAATTCTCATTATTTTCTGTGTCTCCTGCTAAGAAGAAAAGAGACAAAAAAATGATCAGAGAACACTTTCAGCTAGAAAATGTCTTTCTTCCAATTTAAGTTGCCACTGCTGGATGTAGAGATCTGAGACCTTAATAAATATTTCAGAATTAAAGAAGAAAATTTACCATGCAGACTGTGATCTGTATTATTAGCATCCTGCTGTCTGACCTAAATCGGGAAGTGAGGAGAATGCTGATTGTCAACAGACATCAAAACTTCCTAGCTTGAATGTGCTACGTCATGTGGAATTCATTGTACATAACTTGTATGCAAACCTTTAAGTAAAAATTCACTTAAAAGGTCTTGTGATAAACAGATTCAGTGTATTTTAAAAGTAAAAGCAAGAGCTATCAAGCTGGACTATTTATTTTGCTTATTTTGGTTTTGGATTCTATGACTCTTCCTTGAGACATTCTCTAGTATATGGAACAGAAGGCAGTTGGTTATGATAAAGCCGTAATGTATTCCATACTGAAGCTACTGATCCCACACAAAATGAATAAGGTCTGTTATTTCTTTTGTTAAATTCCCTTATGTCTTTTTGTCAATTGCCAATGGTATTATATGGAATATTCCTAGAGCCTCAGATAACTGCTAAAATGGTCATGTATAGAAATATTACATATAAAAATAATATGAACTGATTTAATAAGGTCCATTTAATAAACAAGGAATTCTGGACTACTTATTCTATTACTTAGAAATAGAAACCTACTGACAACTTAGAAAGTCAGATGCAAGAAGAAATTCTGATTTCACCTTTAAGTGGTAGTGCTGAATTATTTAAACATAATTGCCTATCAGATGATGTGAGGAGTAGGTCTGATTTTTCTGCACAAGACTGAATCTTCTAAAGCATTAATCAAAACCCACTCAACCTCACTTGCAGCTGACTACTTCTCAGGTAGTGGTCCATGCCCTCTTGAATCATGCATGCTCATTTCTGCTGTGATGTATGCAGGATGGCATCCTTTGATAAGGATCCAGCAGGTAGCTGGGTCTGAGGTCCTTTAAGGCCTATGTTGCCCCTGGTTTGATAATATGGGAGTGTAGATGTCCCACATAAGTTCTCTGCTCTCTGCCTTCATAAAAATTACTACAAGCTTTGAGATTTCAGCCTGAATTCCTTTATGTTTCTTTCAGATTTTCGAAGTCTTTTCTCTTCTGAGACATTAAAATATCCTTCCTATTGCTGGTAAACCCATAGTAGTGGTCTGTAACCCTCAGTGACCTACACTGTGCTGGCAGTGATATCAGAGGAGAGTTATAATAATTTATGGCCTCAAAGACTCTGAGTTCTTCTTGCTTTGTGCCTCAGAAGCTCACACTCATGGGGTGCTGGGGGAGATGCTCCCTGCACCTTTCTTTTTGCCCACCATCTGCTGCAGAGGTTGCACAAGAAATTTAGTCACCAGAATATTTCATTTTCTGTTAAACTTGGTAAAAACTGGAATTTGTAATGCTCTCTGCTCGGTTATTCAGTCACCAATGTTTCTGTGATGAGGGAGAATGAACAGAAGTAATGTGTGATTAGTGGGCAGCTGCTGTGTCTCTGCAACCATTCAGCACAGAGAGAAACTGAATTTCAGTGTGTGCACTGAAACCCCATTGGAAATGTGATTCTGCTTTTGTGTCCATTAACCCAGAAGAGATCTAGAGGAAATCTTATCTGAGTGAAATTCAAACATAACAATGATATAGGGGACCCCGCACATTCATGTGCTTCATAAAGGATTTTTCATTTAATTAGATAAAGAGATGGTGCGTTTAAATTAAAATTCGAACAGCAAAATAACTTATAGATCTGAAATCAGTAAGGAAAAGAACATAGTCTAAAGAGGAGAGAAGGATCTCAATTGTCATAAGACAGTGAATAAAAAAATAAAAGTTTGCTTTCTATTTTCACTCTTCTGTGAATAAAGTACAGTACAATTTCATTATACTCATTCCTACAGTCTTGAGTTCTGTAAACATAGATGTTACTGTAGGAGTCTCAATAGCATGAGATGCTATCGAGGATGTAAGTCTGTTCTTGATTCTCTGTAGAGAAAAACTAAATCAATGATCTCTGTGAAATTACTGCATTGAAGGAATTCTTTGCACACCCAGTCCATGGCAGATTCAACTTGTTAACACCTCTCCCTCATGATTCACAGGTAAAAGTCCTGACTGGAAGTACTCATTTACTCTCCTGGAATACTTCTTTAATAAGATGTTTTAATGATTGGAAATAAAAATACAGGTTTAAAATGTTCTGCTAGAAGCCACATGGAAAGTGTGGCAGTTATTAATTGAGACATTATTCTGATCACTTTTTAGTGTGATGCATTAAGTATTTTAAATGAAACCCATGTTTCCTCATGGGTAAGACAAGAGAAAAGAGACAGACACAAAAACCGTTTGAGAATTCAGAGAATTTGAAAGCTAATATTGTTCTCTTTAAATAGAGATAAATACTACAAGCTTCAAACTGTTTCATTATTTTAATATTATTTTTTATTATTTTATTATTGATTTATATTTTAATTTTTTAAATAGCGTTTTCAGCAGTACTCTTAGCAATCCCGGTTGCCAATGGAAGGGAAAGAACCCCAGATATAACCTGACCACAGAAAAGGCTGGGCACCCATTTTTGTCATATGAATCACTGTCTCTTACATTTGCTTTTTCTCCTCAAAATTTTGTCCTCTCACCAACCTCATCCCTCTATAGAAAACAGCTCATCCCTTTTTATTCTGCAAATTTTCCCGTTTTGTTGCCTTGATACCTTCATGTGATGTTTATGACATTGCTGCCTTGGTAATTTCTGCTTTATTCAGCAGTTCTGTTAAGCTAATACCACCTTTTGTACCTATAATGTCTCTCATTACTATGTTGCTGTCTTCTAGTGTAATCACAGAAGTCAGATTAATAATCTGCACACACATTATTGCTATTTTCCCACTTGTAACACCAAGAAATATCTTATTAGCATAGCAACAGATCACAATTGGTTTTCCAGCATGGGTCTAGCTAGTTGATCTCTCTACAGCTTCAAGTACATGTAAAGGCAGTGGTCTGTCCACCATTATAAACTCCGAGTCCTTAGGAAAAGCCCATATGGTATAATGAAATAAGGGCATTCTAAGTTCAGAAAGTTTCTTATGGCCCCTCTAGTGTAAAAAACGCTTCTTGGGATGCTTCAGTCTAAAGCATGGACAAAGCAGGCTTATTTTTTACCTAGCCACCACCCTCTCTGGAAACAAGTTTTGGCTTTTTTTATTTCCTTTTTTTTTCTGGAAAAGGGGTCCTCAAGTGTGAAATGTGAGTTTGTCTCACGTGTTCCTTTCTAAGCATATTAATATTGGTGATAGGGAAGGAAAGAGAGATTCATTAAGGCTATAGAGAGGTAGGCAGCCAAAATTAATACAAGATTTCACAGATTTCTCCAATATCATAATTGTCAACTTGCAGTTGCATCTGCAACGAAAGAAGAAAAACTATCCTTTCTTGGATATACATCAGGTTGTAAAGTCCTGGCTGTAGCTCTTTATGGATAGTATGGATAAGCCACATGCAATCAGGAATATGAGATATTCTGCAAAAATTAATCACAAGACATAGAGAAGGATTTAGGAGGTGTTGGGTCCTTTGTGGAGGAGCTAGTGAAGGCACCAAGCTGCTGGAGGTGCTTCCTTATGATGCTGAGACAGACCCAGCACTCTGAGGGAAAAGTTGTCCCTTTGAACAAGCTTTGGCAGCTACCAGAAATGGGAATGTCCCAGCCTGCGTACACCAAAGGTGACTTGCTTCAATAAAATGGAGCTTCCCAGAGGACAGCCAAAAGAAAGCTCTAACATTAAGTAAAAACAGAGACAAAAATGGGAAGAAAGTCTGTTTCTTCCATACAAAGGCAATTGAAACAGTTTAGCCACAGGAAGGTGGTTCAATTTGTAAGCACTGTTATGGAATAAAAACCTTGGAATAACATTACCTAGTACACATAACTATTCTTGTTTTCTTATCCACTGCAGAAGTGTGGGATTTTTGTTTTCTGTTTTGCTTTTCTCTCTCATACAGTGTCTTGGGTTTTTTGTTTAGTTGGTTGGTTTGGGTTTTTTTCTATTGTCTTTTGTTGTTGTTTCGTTGGTTTTTTTTCTGATACAATCAGCAGAACAAGCTTTTAGCCTAAGCCTCTTTAGCATTTTGCAACGAAGTAAATATTTCAAAGAATGATTTCACTGAATTAGAATACAATAAATTGTTCCTTGGTTAATCACAATATGATTTTTAACATTGTGCACCATCAACAAGGAAGAAAGAATAAGAGAAAACGGCTGCTTAGGTATTCGAGAATTCTAGTTGTAATCTTTCACAAGATCTATAGACAGTGGCATCTTGGAAGGGAGACTTGCCTTTATTAAGCAATAACTGATTGGAGATGGATAGTTTATCATTTCTGCAAAGAAGAATAACAAGAGAACAATGGTTAATTCATCTGGACTTAGAAACAGGCACAAATAGAGGATGGAAGTATTTGGGAAGGTGCTCACAAGCCAGCTGTGTTTGTAGAACATTTTGATTAGTTTGGAGTAGCTTGAAGCAACTCTACCAAATCCTTACAAATGTCTGGTTGCTGATAGAAAAAGCTCTACTGTAGAGCTTAATTGGTCCGCTGCAGAATTCAGCCCTAACTTGGTGTGGAATAAGGTGCCTGACAATTTAATTATTTTTCCCTTAAGGCAAAGATAGCAGAGGTTTTTTATTCACTGGTTGTTTTCTTGTTATCGATTGTCAAGAAACAACTAAAATCCAGTATATATTCTTAGTCTATAACATTTTTCGTTGATGAGCCTGGAATTTGTGATCCAAACTGTGTTCCCAAGGAGATAACATGAATTAGTAATGATTTCCAACATTATAAATGAAACATTAAAATAAAAACATGATAAGATTATCAGCTATGATTTGCAATGTCTGCATGACCTTTACCCTTTCTGGAGGAAACCAATAAAATGATACTGTAAAAAGCTGGTTAAGTAAAGCTAGCTTTAAAATAAGGCTGTTTAGCCCTGTTTGATCCTGTTAAAGCTGACATGGTATAGCAAACAGTCCATGACAGGACAACGGTTAAGTTCTCCATAGTGCTCACACATAATTATGGCATTCACAAGTTACTATATTATGAAGAATAGCAAAAAAGCACTAAGAAAAAAAACCTCAGAAAATTACTGCCTTTTTGCAGCAACTCAGTGCAAATAACTGTGGGGAACTGAGGGAAATTTCATGTTGTTTATCTTCTTTTATACAAATTTTTCATTTACCAACAGTGTGAAATTGAATGTGTGGAGTCTCCATTCTTGGAGATGGTGAAAAACTAAATGGACAACAGTCCTGACCAACTGGTTCTCGGTGGCCCTGCTTGAGCAACACTCTTGGATCAGATGATCTTCAGAAGTCTCTTCCAGCTTCAGCCATGCTGTGATTGTATGTCATTACATTCTGGCTAGGCAGAGCTGCATCAGACTATTTTAACTGTAGACAAAGTATAGCCAACAAGAGGCATGCATCCCCTACATTGTCACCTATGTCTCCTACATCACCACCTGTATATCCTACATTTCCAGGCTATTCACCCCTACCTTTACATGAAAGATATATCATAAGATGCAGAAGGAATAATACATTGGCTGTTATGGGAGGTGTTTAATTCCCATCTTCTACCAAAAGGAAGTACAAGTCTCTTTGTAGTTTTATAATAGTTCTGGAAAGGCCAATGGTTTTGGTAATGAACTTGGCCATGGATTTTGTGATAAACAAGCAGCTGCTTGTAACAACATCTCTAATGAGCTGTATGAAGACCCATTAGTAAATTCAGGATTGGATGGAGTAAATAATCTGTAATTATCCCTTTTTGGGCTGACACAGGGAAGAACAGCTTCCTTAGCTAGAAGCCTGAGTTAAAGAATTCTGTGTAGATAGACCTGCAGTACAGGCAGAAAAAAAGCTTCCATTTTCTAGGCTGAGCAGAGTAGAAAATGTGACGCATTTATCAAATTGTTACAGCCTTCTCCCAGAACATTACATTTGGTGTTTCTCAGACCCTGAATCAGGTTTAGTGAAATAAAGAAAAGGTCAGTTGGGATCAGCTGTCCTGGCTGTGTCCCCTCCCAACACCTTGTGCACCAGCAGACCACTCGCAGGTGGGATGGTGTGAGGAGCAGAAAAAGCCTTGACTGTATAAGATCTGCTTAGCAATAGCAAAAACATCCCTGAATTGATCAACGTTGTTCTTAGCACAAATTCAAATCACAGCTCCATACCAGCTACTATGAAGTAAATTGACTGTACCCCAGCCAAAGCTCTACAAAGAGAAAGCTAAGGTGAAAGGTGAAGGGATAGCTGAGGGGAAAGAAGGAAAGCTAATGGGAAAGGGGAAGGGATAGCTGAAGGGAAAGCTAGGGGGAAAGGAGAAGGATAGCTGAAGGGAAAGCTAGGGGGAAAGGAGAAGGGGAAGAGAATGTTAAGGGGAATGGAGAATGGGGAAGGGAAGAGGAAAGGAAATGAAAAGAGGAAGTGGAAGGGGAAAAGGAAGAGTAAGGAAAACGAGAAGGAGAAGGCAGAGGCAAAGCCTAAGTGAGGATTTTTAGAGATCAATACAATAATACATATAACTCATATTACAGTCTGTTTCTTTCCATCCACTTAAATTTTGGCTTAGTTTTCTTTTGATTGTTAAGGTAAAGTGTGAAGACAAAGATACCAGTTTGAACAACGGATTTTCAAATCAATGTAAAGTTTTTTCAATCTTTATTTGCATTTTTTACAAACAACTAAAATGATATTTAAAACACAATGGAAGTAAACAGAGAGATGATAGAAAACAGCAGGTATTTTCCTCATTATTACAAAAAATCGTGAAGATACACATGCACCTTTCCACCTGTGCACCCAGTTAACAATGTATTATGTTAACTGGGTGCATTCCCAGTTAACATAATACAATTCACTTCAAGAGCTGCCACAGGCCTCCTCTGCTGATTCAATGGAAGGCATGCATTATTTGGTGAGATACTTCTGTGTGACTTTGCTAAAAGAATATCCGGGTGGCAGGCCTTAAAGGTTAAATGTGAATGGCAAATCCAAGCTCCTGTGAAAATGAGTTGCTAAACATCCAACCCTAACTATTCTATGATTCCATGTTTCTATGTCTCCATTAGTCCATTCAAAGCTACATTTTTGCACAAATATAATTAATTTTAATTATTTTTAAGGAAACATGTCAGAGAGTTAATAACTTCATCACTAACAATACAGATGCAGAACACAGAATCGCCTTACAAGTCAAATGTGTTTCTGAGGGGTCTAGAATAGATGCTCAAGTGGCTGTGCTAGATGCTAGCTTTCTTACTTCTAGAAGAGCAAAGTTTCAGTGGTGACATTTCCCCTTCTAAGTAGCTGTATTTCTTCATAAGCTGAGAAGGGGTCATGAATGGCCACCATGAGCTTAGGAACAGGGTTTCCTCTGATATTTTCATTTGTGGAACATGGAAAGGATGCAATATTTTTAAGAGTGTTTTTCCACAACATTGCTTTGTTAATATGTAGAGTATTTTTTGTGATCATTTTAACACTGACATTTATCTCTAGGAAAAAAATTAAAAGCTTTCTTCAAGTTTTATAAATGAAACATTGAAGAACTAATATCATAAGACTCAGTCTAATCTACTGTATACCAGGTAAAACATGTAGTTAGATGAGGGCAGTAATACTTGGAGCAAAAACTCCATTGTGGATGCAATAATTAACAATTTGTGTTAAAAAAAAACCCAAACATACACTTGCATTATTTGCAGAATTATAACTAAATCCCTTCTGCTGATGAAGTATTCATAATAAAAAATTTTATTGACCCTAAAAAAAATGCTCCTTGATCCATGTAAAGGTTGTTATAGTTTATTGCACAACATAATCTCACTATAAATAGATTTATGCACAAGAATACAATCTGTTCATTTTTAAATTACAATCTTCAAAAAAACTATCAATGACCAGGACTGTGTGGTTAATTGAAAGATTGGTGTATTCTCTTTACTCAAACCACCATAGCTTCCTTCCATTTGCAAATAAATTAATCCAAACAGCTGTGACTTCTGCCCTTATTTGCTTTGTGCACAAGTGAATAAAGAAGAATTGATTCAGCTCTGGTGCTTGCAAGTTATTTAAATGTAAATATCATAAAATCTTTAGATATGTATTAGATGCATCTATTTTTCTATTATCCTGATATCTTTTTTTCGTCTCTGTATCTGAAGATGGATTTCTACTCCCACCTTTTTTCTGCTAACATCTTTATGAATGTGGCTATAAATATATTCTGTTTACCCTGAAGATAAATAAGGAAAAAGACTGTATACTTACAGAGAGCTTTACCCTCCTCAGGGCACAGTAGGATCAGTTACCATTTATCAAGTCCTAAGTACTTTTCAGTATGAAAAGTGTTTCTGACACTGAAGTGCTCTAATACTTCAGTGGAAAGGCTGTAGGTTGCAAGAGAAACATCCATTGGAAATGGAAAATTTTCCTCTTTCCTGGAGGCAAGGGTTCAGTTTTGACATGAACCTTCAACTGCTTGGCCATTCTTAGTCCTTGCTAGTGAATTTATAAACAGATTAATAACATGCTTCAGGCCATTAACACTGATGATTATAAGCAGTAGCCAACTGAGTTTTTTAACTTAGCATTTTATCTTCCATTCCAATGCACTACAGATTTAATTTCATCAAATGGATATTAGACTGCAATGGAGCTTATTTATAATTGGGAAGTTGTTGAACAGTCTGCAGTGAAAGGACAACTCCTCCAATAGCCTTTGAGGTGTTAGCATTTTACACAAGAAGTACTCCAGATCTGCTACTACAATCAGTCATGTCAATAGTCTTCTCTCAAAACCTTGGTCTCCAAACCTTCATCCCTGAAGTCTTTGGGCATAAGAGGACATCCACTCAAACCCCTTTATCTGGCAACAGGTTTTGCAACTTCCCTATCCAGACATTGTTGTCCCTTGCAGAAGCTCATTAAATCCCTTCACCAGTCAAAGAACAAAAGTATTTGGTTTGTAGCCACTTATATGGTTTGGAAGACTATAGTAACTACTTAACTCTGTTTCATTATCCCCTTGCCAGCCAGGGCTCATGGGAGATGGCTTCTCAACTTTAAAACATTTAAAAATGCTTTGTCCTTTGTCATTGATACATTATATGGAAAATTCACACTGCATTTGCCTTCTCCTTTTCCTTGAGACCTGTATTACAGCATATTTTTGTCATAAAATAAGACATTACAGGCATTAGTGCTTACATTTTGCCAAATACTTAATGTTATCACCAGTATATTTATGTTTATTCCTTATATTGGAAAAGCTCACAGGGAAATTACTTTAGAACTATATTAAGATGACATTAATCTGAAAGACAGAAGAACAGAAGTGTTAACTAAAAGAAAAGTTAACAAGCTCATATTTGCTTCAACAACTTTATTCTGTCATAATTATTTCATACAAATGCCTTTTCAATCCAGTTTTAAAGAAACAGATATACCAGCTGTCCTGGATTTGACATTGATGGTTTATTTCATATTGCAACTCTTCTATCTGGAAAGCCATTCGACCAAAGTAATTTAGTAGCTGTCTCTTTGTCAGCTTAAGTTCATGTCCCTTGTTCTCAGATTTGGCATTTGCTCAACCAGCCTTGTAACAATTACCCTTCACTTTGGAGTTCTGTATACTAAAAAGCATAAGAGGCAAAATTACTGATCTATTGCCTTGGTTTTGACTGTATAGTTTTTTTTTGCGTTGAATTTGCCATCAATTGCCTTAACTGCTGAGGATGGCTTGCAGGGTTTAGAACTGGTTAGTAATGATGTTGCATCTGATGGATAGTAGTTTCAACCTTGCAGCTGACAACACGAGTAGTTTACTGTGGGGAAATGATGAAGGTTGTTTGAGCAAGAAGACATTTTATGTCAGGGCTCCAAGCTGTATCCCGCTGTCAGCAGCACTGGATGTTGCAACTAAACAAACCCCACGCTGGTAAAACAGATTATGATGAGATTGGTCAATGGTAACACATCTGCCAAATATTTGATAGCTTCATGCTTTTTATCCAAGCATTTTAAAGAGCTTAGTTGCATATTTAGCTTGCAGATAATACTAACATTGTTTAGATTTAGCATAGTGAAATCAGTATCTTGGGAGCCATATTCAGTGTGAAATGTTTTGATTAGGATAAAACAAGGGTAATCCTTTCCCACATGAACATCTCTGCCAGCATGTGTCAACCCACCCTGCAACAGGGGCAGCAGCAAATCCCCTACTGTGTAAACAGCTGGTCTGAGAGGTTTTATAGAATGTCATCAGGGAGATCCTATGGCTTGTCTCTTTGGTTTCCTCAAAGTCTCTCACTTATCCTCTATGCCAGAGTGTTTGAGCTAAATCTGTGTCAATAATTTTAATTTCTAAATAACTTTAAGTTTTTTGGTGTTGTCTTTACCATCATAAAGCTTTGCTAGAGCAAAATGTGACCTGAGAAATCCTAACATCCAGCACTTCTGCCCAAATGCATGGTAAACTTGATGCATTTCCAAGAATCCATGTATTCAGAGGAGACTTTTCTGCTTCTCTTAACAATATTCTACCTCCTCAGAAGAAAACAATCTGAAACCTCCCCAACTGCCTCATCAGATACAGTGATGCCGAGGTCACATAGTACAAGTCTGTCGCATAAAACAGCATTATGCTTCCAAACAGAGACCACGCTTACTCACAGTAATCAGATCTGATGATTGATTGTTTTAGGAACATTTTCCTGCACAGAATGATACCTGTTCCAGTTTTTCTTTAAATCAAGCCTTTTAAAGTTCCGTGCTAATATATGAAAATGCAGCTTGTATACAGACTTACCTGATGCTTTTGTTGACATCACCATAATATTGTTTAAACTAGTGTCCTGGGTTTAGCAGTAGCAGTCAATTTTTCTCCTTCTTAGCAGCTGGTGCAGCACTGTGTTTCAACTTTCAGCCTAGGAACAGATCTGATAACACCAATATTTACTCTGACCAAGGACTTTGTGAGTCTCATGCTCAGCCAGGGAGGAGAGGAGGCTGGGAGGAAGCAGGGACAGGACACCTGACCCAAACTAGCCAAAGAGGTATTCCATACGACAGCACATCATGCCCGGGGAGGTAACTGGGAGTTACTGGGAGTGGCACATTCTCTTCTCTGTCAAGCTCGTTTTGGCGGTGGTATAGTCTGCTCTTCCCTTGTTATTTGCCTTACCATTATTATTATTGGTGGTAGCAGCAGTGATTTGTGTTATACCTGTAGTCAATGGACTGTTCTTATCTCAACCCACGGGAGTTACTTTCTTTCACTTCTCCTCCCCATCCCTCCGAGAGTCGGGGGGGAAGGAAATAAAGGTGGGGAGGGAGTAGAAACTTGGTGGCTGACTGGGTTTAAACCACGACAACTAGAAAAATGTTAAGTCCTCTGAGGAAAGTGAAAAAATAAACCTGTCCACAGCCACCATCTGTTATTTATGTAGTGTACAGTATTTACTTGTGGAAATGATCACTTAACTGATAACTGTCTGACATGAAGTACTCCAAAATTGATTTGGTTTATTTAAAAGCTGCATGCAGTGCATGTCCAAAACCTGATGTCTCTGATGTCCTAAAACTCAGAATAGCTGTTAATGTTAAACCAGTGTGTATAAAACCAGTTTTTATTAGCCTCATTGAATTTCACAAATAAGAATTTAAAAATTGCTAGCAAAAAAAATACAGCGTATCAAATTTATTAATTTTGGAAAATAAACAGCTTATAAGAGGTGTTTAAAGTTAATATTCTACAAAGCTGATCACCATTAATAAATTGAGGGCTTTGATTTCATCACTGAGTCTTTTGTAATATGTATTTATGATCTTGTATTCTCAGATTAATCTAGAAAGCTGAGAGATGAGGAAGAAAATAAAATCTTTACTGAACTTCTAAATAACTTATCTTTACCTAGTCTAGTTCTTTTGTTTTCATGTAAATAGTACCTTTTTTTGGACAGGCAATTTGATTCAAATATAATCAAGAATAATAGAATCATAGAATGGTTTGGGTTGGAAGGCACTTTGCGTATCATCTGGTTCCAATCTCCCTACCCTGGGCAGGGACACATTCCACTAGACCAAGTTGCTCCAAGCCCCATGCAACCTGGCCATTAATGCTGCCAGGGCTGGGAATTCACTGAAAGTACCTGGTACTTTAGTTTCTATTAACTTACTGTTATTATATTTCCACCTAACATTCTATACAAACTGAGGAAAAGACGTAGAACCTCAATTTCAAAAGGGTAAATAAAATATTTGAGTATTTTACAGGGATTATCATGATTTATGGTTATATCACATTCTTATGTTGAAGGTTTCAGCAAGATCTGTAATTGTCACAGCATAGAACTACTCTTAATACTAATGTGATTTGAAGAACCTTGATCTGCCTAATCTGTTCAAATTATGCAAACCATTTCTGTTATTGTCAACAATAAAGTACTTAGAAAACAGCTTTACAATCATGATTTTGTCTTGCAGTATTATTGAAGTGAAGCAGACAGGATCTGAGAGAACAATGTAAATACGATAATTGACCAACAGATCTTTCTTACCCTTCTAGGACAGTCAACTGGAAATTGAGATTTCTTCAAGGAGTTTTACTGTTTTCTCTCAGTATTTTTAACATGATTCCTCTGTTTGGTTCACTGTACAGATTGATTACAAACCATTTGCTGTGAACACTGACCACTGAAAATTGAAGATGTGTCAGTTAGTTGTCATTTACTGTGCAGGCTGAGCTAAGGCAGCTTCGCTTCTCTCCACCTCTGGTCTAGAACTGTAATGTCTGCTCCCAAGGCCCACGAGGCTACAAGAGGTGCAGAACTCTTATTTCTTCCCTCATTCAGGTTGGATTTGTGTCCCACAAAAGATGTTATGAAAAGAATTAATATAGTTCATAATTGCAGAAAGGAAGACATATAACATAGTGTTTCTTCACAGAAGAGCAATTTGAAGAATAGTAGGAGAGCTCACTTTCTTAATCTTGCAGCAGACCTCATTCCTAGCAAGAGTAGTAATAGAAACAGACTATTATTAGATTTATCAACAAGATTCAGATAATTTTGCTCTATTTAGGTACAAACAAATGCAATTATGTGTTTGTTTTGTTAAAGTCAGCTGAAAAGGGTTTTAATAGAGTTAGGATGACATTTAGATTATATGGCCTTTTCATTCACTTATTGGTTAGAGCATAATTAAGTCCTGGAAAGAATGGCTGACTTTTTTCCTTTATCTTTTCTTGCTGTTTTCCTTCCCTTTCCTTCCCTTTCCTTCTTTTTCCTTCCCATTCCTTCCATTTTCTTCCCTCCTGTTCTTCAAGACATAGGAACAATCTGAAAGAGTAGAGAAATGTAGTGTACAATATTGAATTAAATGAAATGCCTCTTGAAAAATGTGTTTGTTTTCTTTCCACAAAAGCTTTAAAACAAATAAAATATGAACATAAGACAAAAAAAATCTGTAGTACCACTTTTTTCCATACAGCTTTACACGTTTTACAGAATTTTAAATATGTCAATAGTAGTAGAGCAAAATATGTTACGTCACTTAAGAATATGATGGTTGTCATATTCTGCAAAACTACTATTTTTGCAATTATACAAGACATTTTGTTCTTCATGCATGATATGAATGCTATCTCAAAAATGTGATACACAATGATGCATTATTTTCCTCTATTGTTTAACATTCTGAAGTAACATAAAAAAATGACAACATAAATTTATGCCAGAACTGTATCTTAATCCTCAAGTTTCATTTCAAGTTTTGTTTTATAAAGTAACTGATTTTGAAAAGTTTTCCAAATTTTCATTTTACAATAAGTTCTGAACTTTTTGGTTTCAATTTCAATCAGAAAATCGATGAAATGCTTATTTATTATTTTTCAAAATTCACTAGTTAAATGTTGGCCATACCTTTCTGTTACAGTCTCTGTGTTTCACAAGTAGTTCTTTTATTGAAGTAATATTGTTTTTCCATATTTTCCGATCTCTGTTGCATTGATTTAATATAATAAACCCATTTCAGAATCTGATTATTTCCCACTGAATCTTCCTTATTGACCTGAAAAAGCTCAAGTTCTTACTAACAGAGAGTATGCATAGTTTAATGGACAGTTTAAATTCTTACTGTAATTCCTTCTTATTTGTATATTGCTGGCAGTGTATGCACCTGCAGAATCTCTCAGTTTTTGTGCAAGATTAGTTGAAATTATTTGAACCCCACAGAAACTATAAATAGAGTTTCTGAAAGCAAGAGGGTGGTAAAAAGCAAGGGTAAAAAGTCTACAGCAGTTAGAGCTGCCTTTTCCTCTGATGAGTTGGTTAGCTTAATTGTTTTATGACATCACAAAGAAACAAGTTGAGGAAGAAAATACATCAGGTTTGTTTCATAACATTTCAGAAGGAATGTAGCTGAAAACGTGCCTGCAAGTTGAAGAGTGAAAGCAATAATATCATTTTCTCTTCTACGTGAACATTTAGGTCTGTTGTTTTATGGCCTATGTAGGGACTATGGCCTATGTAAGGCTCATGCATGGCATGTGTAGGAGGCCTATAAGGATGCTGGGGAGGGACTATTCATTAGGGACTGCAGTGACAAAACAAGGGGTAAAGGGTTAAACCATAAACAGGAGAAGTTTAGATTGGATATAAGGAAAAAATTCTTTACTGTTAGGGTGGTGAGGCACTGGAATGGGTTTGCCCAAGGAAGTTGTGAATGCTCCATCCCTGGAGGTGTTCAAGTCTGGGTTGGACAGAGCCTTGGGTGATACGGTTTAGTGTGAGGTGTCCCTGCCCATGGCATGGGTGTTGGAACTGGATGATCTTAAGGTCCTTTCCAACCCTAACTATTCTATGATTCCATGATTCTATGTATGGCCTATGTAAAGACTGTCCCCAGCTGGAGAAAAGTTTAATACAGAAATAAGCTACCTTAAAAGAAAAAAAGTCTGTTTCCAATGTCCTGGAATGCCATTATGTCCTTGAATTTCCTACTGGTCCATTCTTTTAAAGATCTGTTTCATTATACCTTTCATCAAAGACAATTTATACAATTACTATTTTCAAGCAGCAGATCAGTGGGATTGCGTGGTTGTTTTGGTCTTTGCTCTGAATTTTTAACAATTATTATCTTGAAATAAGAAAACATAGTCAAAATATTTCCAAATCATTTCACCACAACCATCACTTTTCTAATTCTGTCTCTGCCACTCAGTGATAGTTGTTCTGAATATTATTCTTCATATTTTAGAACAGAGTCTTCAGAATAGCTCATCTATCTCCCTCTTTTTGACAAAGCTTTTAAATTTCACTGAGTTCCCTGCATTGGCTAAGTTGTACTCAATTTTGTGAGTTGAAGACATCTGTAGTTGATTGATTCAGCTGTTCTGTTGTTCTGTATATCGATCAGCTTAACCAGAGAGACATTCTTGCTTCTAGTTTCAAGTTTCTGCAAGAAATAGACATTTAACATCTGATGTCTTCTCTCCTTCAAAACTGCACAGCCCAGCTGCAGGCATGTAGGCTGGGTCAAGTCAGAAATATGCTTCTTTGTGGTCTCCTGTTACACTGGCCCACCACTCTATAGATAAAAATCTCTTACTTTTGTGAACACCCCAACATCATGCTAGCATCAGCCACTCTATTTTGTATCATAATCAAGTCATCCTGGTTTTATTTCTCACAAACTAGAGATCAAGCTTCATTAGTCTGGAATACAAGGCATTTTCTTGAATCTTTGAAAATGTCCTGTGGGGTTTTACCCACCCTTTTCTAAAAAAAATGAGAATACTGAGATATTTTGGCAAGTAGAAATGGATTGTCCATTTCTTCTAATATTGAAGCAACAGGGTATACAGATGCTGTGATACTGTTGTGGCAATAACAGGTAAGCTTTATCTTCCTAATTTTTTTATTATTTAAAATCTTCTTAAGATTTTCTTCCTAACGATGATCACACACTAGATTTTTCCAAGTTTCTCCAGTTTTTCCTGCTCTGTCACTTATTTGAAAGATTTGATTTGCATTTATCTGCAACAACCTGCATCTTATGATCTTTATTAACCTACCTCTTGTTGATTATGGAAGCTAGGGATCTTCATAGCTGCAGAGTAAACCTTCAATTGCTGTGAAGATTAGGCTAAAAATTCGAATTGCTCATTGAATCTGATTGAGAACCAGCAGTATAGGACCAGTCACAGCCCAAGGCCTTCAAACTAACCCTGAACACAAGACGTCGTTCTGCATTACATCTCTAGCTAGCTAGGTTCTCTATCAAGTCCCTTTCAAGTCACCTTTAAACTTACAAAGTCAAGAAATTTCCAAATTAAGACTTAAGCCCCATCCTTAAATCACCCTTATAATGTCAACATACTGTTATACATATGATGGTTATCCCACTAGTGGAGAAGACTGCAATACTGATGTGTATTGAGATCAGTTAAGGACAGCATGTCAACCATAAATCCTAATTTACTTGATTGTCTCTCCCTGAGTCAGGCCACAATATGGACATTTATTTCAGTTTGAGTCCCTCATTTTCTGCTACAAGTACATAATGTCAATGTAGATGAGGAGGGCTCGAAACAATTTTAAACAGGACATGCACATTCTGAAAAGCATCCTTCATTTGATAGTTCATTTGATAGCTCAGCTTCTCCCTCTGAGCTTGAGAAAGCCCTTTGTCCTTGGATCAGGACATATTTGTACCACCAGTCATGGCTGACTGAATGCCTAATACACATCCCTAATAGAAAACTGGTAGTAAGTGTTTGCGCCTTCTTCCATCCTTCTAACACAGGGGAAAATTGTCCCTCTCAACTAGAGAATATAAGGTCAAGCAAAACCTGCTGCTTATTTGCATATGATAATCTGCTGAAAAAATACATTCTCTCCACAAGTCAAATGTATATCATGAAGTTTGTTTGGTTTTATTAAACTAATTGCTTACATACTCTCAGCCTATATAAAACTGAGATTAATACTTTTAAAACAGAAGAGAGTTCTTATGTAGTAGTGATTGATTGACAATTCTGGAGAACAAACATTTTTACATAAGAACAGAACAGATATAATAAGTGAAAATCGGTATGATTACCTCTCCCACAATGTCATCTTTGAGTGTGTGCAGGAAGAAAACGTTTTATAAGAGTGTAATGATAGCCATTTGATTTCTCAGTTTTTTTCCTGAAGCTGCTAACCTTTATGTATACAAATGGAAGGCCAAATGTAGTGGTGACATCTCCTGACAATGACCTATCTTCAACAAAATTAGGCCTTTAAAGTCAGCCCAACGGACCGTTACCAGATAACAATCAGTGTGACTTTTTGCACCTAAAGTTGATGTCTGGCTGCCCAGGAGGAATAGAAGACTGTTTTCTTCACCATTCACAGGATTAGAATATTAAAGTAAAAGAAAAAATGCACAAAGCAATACAAAATCTGTATAAGTATGAGAAGATAAAAAAACAGTCTTATAGCAATTCTATTGCCTGAATTTGAGTACCTTCCCACAACCTTCTTTAGGTACACCTTTTACAGCATCAAACAACAAACTACATTAATATATAGGCACAATGCTGTTCTAAGAACTGTTGTTTCAAAATCATTTAGTTTTGGGATCATTTTATTTAAATATTATTCATAACAAACAATCAGAGTGGTGACTATGAAAACAAGAAAAAATGGGTTTATCTTTTCATTGGACCATATTGTTGTTCTGCATGTGTCAGAATAACACCATTATAGCACCAATAACTTTCCACTGGAAAGAAATGTGTTCGTTAAATTTTTCTGATTACTTCTATAAACCTGTGTGAAGATTAGCAGTATAATTACTTCATTGTTCATTTTGTTATAATTAAAAGAAATAAACAATTCTGTATAAGGTTTGAGTTCTGTATATAAATTTACAGTTAGCAGCACAGTTCGTTCCTTTACTAAAGTGGCAACTTTAACATAGAAGCTACTACGGATGACTGCCTAGCTGATGCTAGACAGGCACTGCTGTGAAAATCCTCTAACACATGCTTTAGAGATTCCTTGTGTTGACGCATTTTTAAGCTACAGTACAAGATTACATAAAGATCTGAAAAATCTACATAGTAGACCTCTAAAGTTAAATGAAATAATCCCACTTTGCATGTACATTTGTGTCTCCTGTTCTGTTAGGTAATGAGTGAACGAGTTGCACAAGTTGTTCTTCATTTGTGTGAACTAAACAGATTGATCTCCTCCACTCTTTTGTTACACAATATGATTTCTGTTTATTTTGATGGTCTTTATCCAAATGATCATTGATTTATCATTCTCCCTGTTGTTTTATACAAAATAAGTCTAACACTAGCAGTTATATCAAAGCCAAATATATCAATAAGTTGACCCTTTAGTTTGCTTCAGTCTATCTCAGCTTATGCAGGGCCTTTGAACATACCACTGCTCAGCAGCCTATGATTAGCTAAGTCCTTCTCAGCCTATGCTTAGCTAAATCCTTCTCAGGAGTCACCGAATAGGGATTTCCATTCTACAAATAAAGACCTCTTTTTCTGTTCCTAAACGTATAACTTCACATTTGGCTATATACAAGCACTTCACTAGTTCATGCCCAACCTGCTGAATCATCCAGGATGTTCCATAACTTTGTTATTTTGTTTATATTTTGCAGCTTGTCTCTCTTCATGCTGTTTTTGGAATTGATTAACACATCTTAATTTTTCTCCAGGCCTTTAAACGGAACATTAAATGCCAGAAGGTCCAGGATTACTCCCTGCAGGATCTGGCTACATTACATTCACTTTTACGTGATTTAGAAATGATCAGTCAATTCTTAATGTGATATTTAACATCTAAGATATGTTTTTTCAGGGGTTTGATAAAAATATTATTAATTACTAGATTAGAATGAATCTTATCAACACTATTAACTCTATCAAACAAATTTCTAATTTAATTTCAAAAATTATGTTGGTTTGATAACATTAAAGATTATACTTAATAGATTTTTTTTTATTTGGCTAAACTTCATTATTTTCTTTGGCTAGGATTTATATCAAACCAATGTGCCTATTCTGCCAAAATTCAGCCAAATGCTACTGGTTTGAGAAGGGACTGTGTGGTAGACTGTCTGGAAACAGACAAAATGGGAATGCCTGAAATGATCTTCAGTAATAATAGGCAGAGCGAGCAGCCCCTTCCACTTCTTCGAAAACAAGATCTGCTACTGGAAAGAAAATTATGTCAATAAGTTATTTTTCACTGCTATTGTTATGAATCCCAGAAGCAGTAGTAATTGCTTCTATGTGATAACCAGAGTTTAAAAGATGGATTATAATGAGAATTTTTAACTCACATTTTCACGGTTTTCACACAGTTCTATTTATTGTGTACTCTCTTTATTTTTGGGACTAAGATACATTAAATTTATTGAAGTATATTTTGTCATTTGACAAGTTACTTTTGAAGGAAGCTACATCCTTTTGAAAGACATTAAGATCTTGTTTTTTTAAAATTATTTTTTTTTTCTGGTATTGAAAGGGATTATTTCATTCTTGCTTGTATCACCCTACATATTTTGTACTTTTTTTTTTGTATTTTATTTTGTATGTCATGGATGTAATATTTATCAAAAGGTGTCCTATTTTAAATACATATCCTAATTGTTACTTTTCTGTAAGTGACTGATTCACAGAACAGAGATATTCCATCATAAATCAGGGATTCACTGAATATATCTTGCAGCTCTAATTTTCTATTTAAATCTTGGAAAAATTCGGGTATCCAAATAATTCCATTCTTGACCTCTGGATACCTCAGAAAAGATGATTACAATGCCCACTTTATTTCTGAATAAGGGATGAATTCCAACATATTATTGTTCTCATCACAAAGAAAAGCAACTGACATTTGAAAGACAAAAATCTGACTGCAAAACCTAAACCAAATAAGAATCAGAAAAAGATCAAAATACTATTCAGTGACATTTTCTGAATTTAATTATTTCAATATATTTGGTTTACAGTTTTTGTCTGACATCTCAGTTCTCAACTCTTGTTCAGAATAAGAGGAAATGACGAGTGGAATAATCCTAGCTGTTATAGAAATTCTTGCTTTTGCTTATCTCTTACTTTCTGCTCCTATGGGCACTCATAGAATCATTGACTAGTTAGGGTTGGAAAGGACCATAAGATCATCTAATTTCAACTCCCCTGCCATGGGCAGCGACACCTTGCACTCATTCATTGCCCTTTGCAATTTATACATACTTTTAAGTTGTTAATGATCCTCCAAGATATTATTTTCCCTTTCTAAGGAAACTTTTAAAAGTTGGACCAGAATACAAACAAATAAAATTAAGTTTTCTAGAGGACTTTTATTTCAAATAAAGACATTGAAATATATCTTTCATATATACCTGAAGGTTGGCAGGAGGAGTTGTTTGAGAAGCATCTAATTGCATTGCAGTGGTGGACACCTGATTCAAAGCAATACTGGTACCCAAAAGCCCCTTTGTTAATATATACCTACATGCATGCGTGTATGTGAACTGTTGGTCTAAATTTCCATGATAGTCATTAGAGATCTATTCAATGAAGCCTAGAGACTAGTCATCTTACCAGAAAGTAGGCATCAGGTTTCATACAGTTGTCGTGATTGATCTCCAGCTGTCAGTCCCAAAGGATATGTATGTCCTGTATATCCTGAATCATGTATGCAACTCGGTGTAGATTCCTAAAATGAGGTGTCTTGACTGACTGTGTCTGAACTGGTTTTCACCCTTGCTGCCACTAAGGTTGTATCTACATTATTGTAGTAACTATGATACAGAGTTACTCCTGAATTCCTGAACCTCAGGCCCTGAATTAGGTGCACTAATTGCCTACACTAATGGTTGTGTGTCACACCATATATTGTCTATTGTTCTCTGTTAGCTGTGGTCCTGGTGACAGTTTGCTCCAGGGAATGAAGTACATGCAAGTTGCCTCTACTCTATCCAATCTTCCAGGACTATCTCAATGGACCTTGTGTTGCCAAAGCACTAAATTATACCCTTAAGCTTACTCAGGCTTAGATAAATTGAAGATAAACTTCAGTGTCATGCTCTGAAAAAGCCATGTGACATGGGCATGTGAGGCTTAGAAGAGACATTATTGCATATTGTGGACACAGAGACTAGGATTCCGTTGCTTAATGCTAAATATTCAGTGTTATTTTATATGTTAACAGATATCTCACCTTGCCTTCAGCTGCTGCTCCAGAAGGATTTGGGTTTCCTGTAAAGCCTGTGCTATTTGTGCCAATTCTGTGCAGATGGTTTGGATACACTAGGGCATATAAATGGCACTGGGAGTCAGTAATTCATTTTTGTAGTGCTTATTTTAATAATACAGATACAATTTTTATCATGTAGTTCATAATGATAATGATAATATTGGCATGTTTTTGTTTTAAACTTTCCAAGTCCTTCCATTGCACAAATTGTGGAAAAAATCCTTATTTCAAAAGCCAAATGAAAATTCTGCCTTTACATTTGCAGGGAACAAGATGGAAATGTCAGCCAAGTACATTCTTGATTCTGAGTACCAGAAGGCAAATAAGTAGAAACCCCACACTCACTAATGATACCTCGTATTATTTCTGGTCAATTTAATTCTTTTTTTTAAGTTTGGAAGACAGTAAACATGGGGTGTGTGCTATTTTTGTTTGCTTGTAGTCAGTAATATTACATTTATTCAAAACAAGCTTAGGGGCAATCTTTTTCCTTAGGGGAAAGAGCTAACCACCAATGCACTGTGGGAAAATATCATTAATTAACAAGTTGTAGAAGGGCTGCAGAGAGAGAGAATATCTTAGGAAATGGAAGCTTTGGAACAACTTTGATTGGTGAAGCACCATCTGACATCAGTGTTCCTCTGTGTGAGACAAAAAGTCATTTGTAAACAAACTTTGAGACATTAGTGATGACATTTGAGAGATGAAATCTGAAAACTTGTCCTAGTGAAACAAAAACAGAATAAATTATTCCCAGTGAGTCAGAAAGAATTCAGAGCTCTAAAGAAATGAGTCAGAAACTAAATATACAGAGTAGGATAAAGGCATGAAAAAAATAACTTTCGCAGTAGAAAGAAACTACAGAAAACTCAACCTAATTCAGTCAGTGGCTAGTGTTGATCAAAATCTGAGAACCAGTTCATTTGTATCAAATATGGCATGAGGTATTTTGATCACTTTGAGAAAAGCAGAATTGAATAATATGTTTGCTAGCAATAGGAATTAAGTGTTTCATGAGAAAGCAAGAATTGCAAGTAGAGGAAGGGAAAATGATTAAAGAAACTGAGAGTCAGATAAGGAATAATCACCAAAGAATGATAGAAGTTACAATGCTCCTACACCAGGCAAAGCTTGAAGCTGCAGCCTGGAGTAGATGGGCAGTCTGTCATCCTGGAGGGCTTGGAGACCAAAGCTCTTGCTTTGTTATAGTGAGCACTTCTAGGTGCTCTGCTTCCCATGATAACAAATCCGTATAATTATGTCATCGGCTCATGTGAATCTGGCAGCACCAATGAAATGTCTTTTCCATTACTGAACACTCAGAGTTTTGTGATACTCAGTGCAATTTAAAAGCTATATGTGAGCATTTACGGCATGACTTGTCATTATTTGCCCCTGGTTTGGCCATTAACAATTAGGAAAACTGAACATTAAATGGAAGTTAACACTAACCAGAAAGTATTTTATATCACTCTGTTCTAAATTATGCTGTCAGGCTGGGGAGATTTGCACCTTCAAAATGAAGTTGCAGATGAGAACACACTGGACATCTGACAACCAATTCCTTGCTGCCTGCATTCTTCATCTCTTCTTCTGTTAATATGGGGATCTATGGAGAAGCATTCTTACAAGTAATAAAATACTTCCTTAAGCTGAATGTGTGGATGTGGAAGTGAAGGATAATGTAGCTTATCCTGTTTGCTAGATCTACAGTGTGATCTACAAAGAGGGTGAAGAAGGTGTGCAAAAATTACAGAGGGTAAAGGCGGAGAAGTATCCTGTGGTACTTGGGCTCATTGTGCATACTTCGATTCATATAGACAGTCTAAGAACGAAAGAACAGAATGGTATCATAGAGGGCAAAGGGGAGATATGAAAGCATCAGCTGCAGTGAGTAAGACACAGGATAATAGAAAAGAAGCTGTATTTGGGAGACAGTCAGATGAATACCTTTGCAAAGGCTGTTTATTATCCAAAGGCAGATTCCCAATGTGCCCAAACAAGAGGTTCTGAATAATTCAATGCTACTGTTTCTCACCATAGATTGTAGCAAGGCATGGAAAAGAGGAAAAATTTTAATTAGACTTTTTGCCAGTTTTTTATATGATTAAAAATAGAACTGGAATTTTTCAAGCTTACATACTGATTTTTTATTTATCTGTGAGGATAAGACATGCCACTCCACTCATATCCTCCCATTGCAATATTAAAATGGTAATTCAGAATATTCTAGTGGAAGGCATCTTAAAATTGATGAGGATGCTTTTCTTTCATATGTAGCATGTTGAGAAGAAATGGTCAGTCACCATGATTATACTCTTCTTTCCCATCCGGCAGATTACTCCTACATGGAAGCAAGACTGGAGTTGTGTCCTGGCAGAATTAGGAACAAAAGCATTCATAAGAATTGTTTCTCAGAGTGAAAATACCAGACGTATTCAAAGTAAAAATACAATCATCTGAAACAGGAAAAGCAAAATGTTTTAATGGTCTTAAAGGTCTTGGAAAGCTTATCAAACACTAATGGGATGACAGAGGGATGGTCATATTGTTTACTATGATCAAAACATTAGACACTATATAATCTCATCTTGTAGATATCTAGTCATGTGGAATTGTTCAGAGCACTTAGGCTAAGCCTTAATAATTCTCCACATAGATGGTGCTCCTTTTTGACACAGAGGTAGTGGTAGTCCTCAAGGGGTTTATTCAGAGGTACCAGACACTCATCAGGAAGCTTCCTGAGTCTGACCGTATGGAATTATCAAGTTCAGGAATGTCTGAATATGCTTCAAAGAAGGCATCTGCTTTCTGCACTCTATATGGTAGGTAATTACCAGATAGAAAATAAAAGGAAAAGGGAGACCTGACCATGCAACAGGTTGATCCAGGGATAACCACATTTATGTACACAATGTCTCATAAAAGTGCACCTCTACAGAAAAGAAATATAAATCAGAATCCCTTTTGTTTACCTGATGCTTGTGAGCCCACTGACATGTCTCATCAAGAGAGGAGGAAGATGTTTCTGACTACAATAGCATATGACCAGATAAATAGTCTTATTAATCTTCAACAGTAGCAGCTGCATGTTTAAGTCCCTTCTGTAGGAGGAGGAGTCAAATCTAAATCTCACACTTCTGGGACAAAAGTTTCAGGTGAGACAAAAAAATGGAGACAAAATAATGCCAAAATAGAGGTATTTTCAAATCAATGTGCAAATACACATATGGTTTATTTTAGGCTGGTAATACAGCTTCATCTGTAGATACTATTATTTTTTTTAAGATTTGCCATCTAGCCAGACACACTAATAATTGCTGTCTATATCTCATCTCAAATCTTTAGCTCCTTCCTACTGCATCTCCTTATTTGATACCTTCTTGAAACACAGGACATCTGTTTGTACCCATTTCAAGACTGACACAAAACTGTAGAGAAATAGGCATTTCATGCCACATTTTCTCCAACTAGTACTAGATTTGTCCTTCAAAATAAGGTGGATTTTGCTTTAAAAGTGCCTGTATCCTTTCACCATGAAGAGGGTTCAGATGACAAACTGCATTTGATCAGTTGAGTTCCATCCTGTCTTTATTTTATCCGGTGGAATTTCCTTTTCAGCACCCATATTTCTATGTCTTAAGATGACTAATGTTGCAGAGACCAATGGTGCCAGAAAGTATAGACTCTTCAGCAAGAAGTTTTGAGGGTAAGTGTAAAGTAAGAGTGTGAAGACTGATGAACATTCTGTTAAGAAGCTTCACAGCTCAAAACTAATTCTTTTTTAAGAGGTAGTTACTGGAGTTAAATTATTAAGATACCTCCTGGGTTTTATCGTGCCTTCCATCACTGATCCTTAAAGCTAACATTAGTGATAATAATAGATAATGGCAATAGCATTTAGTAATTAAGGGTGACCTCTTTTCTGAAGATCAAAATATAAATTAAGCTTCCCAATCTTCTTGTGAAGTCATATATACATTTACATCAATGGCCAATATATTCTATGTTCCTATTACCGTTTACTACATTTTACTTTCTCTTCTTTTGAATTATGATCCTCTTTTAGATCTTCATTTAAATTACATTGTAAGCTTTTGAGAGCTTAATTACTTCTTCCTTTAGATTTTTTCATTGGCACGTAATGCATCGCAGGACACTGCCATAATATTAATGATCCTGGGACCTTACCAAATTATCACAAGACTGTCAACATCAAAGTATGAATAGGGACCAGTTACAAATTCAGCCAACCTACCCAGATTATAAAGGATATTTCAAGGATGATCCACACAAGCTGCAGGTGGATCCTTCTAAATGTTCCACTGTTCCATTATTGGAAGTCATTCTCTATCATCTTTCTGATCTCCCATCAGCACATGATCATAGATTAATATAGTGGTGTGTTAGATCCCAAAATTCTTTACTGAAATGACACCTTACTGGAGGAGTCATCCTTGTTAAGAGTTTGAATTTCAGGAGGTTGCATGTAACCATACTGAATGAAACTGAGAGGTAAATTTGGTCCACTAGACACTTTGAAAATTTTAAACAGAAATCTTATTCCAAGTCATTTCTTCATCTAGACAAACAATATTCCTTTTCTAATTTCTTCTTCCTCTCATTTTCCTTTTCTACTTTCTTCCTCTTCTCAACTCTTTGGTTGACAGTCTTGTTGAATGTACTTTCAAGGGTCAAGATTTCTGGCAGGAATAAGGGAAAAAGAACTTGCAACTGATAGCAGAACACTGAGAATCTAAATCTTTCTCATTCAATATGAAATGACGATAAAGTATTTTTGTTCTGATTGAGAAGTGTGCATTCTGTTAAGAGCCCATTTCAGAATCAAATTTCATACCACATGAAGATCTGAATCTAAACCTTGGACTTGGAATCTTTTACGATGAAAGAAGTTCCACATTCAAGTTCAAGTTTAGACGGTAAAATATGGTCTTTAATGCTGTAATAGGTCAAATTAACTTAATCATAGGTGAATGTGTCTCTTTGTTTTTATCCAATCTGATATTTAAGCATAGATGCTGTTTTCTGTGCTATCGCATTCCACTGTGACATTGAAACACTGTACATAGTGATGAAACTGAACCTGTTAAATATGTATTGGTGACCTTTCTGTACTGTTGCTTCTGAAAGCTCATCAATGAGATTGATAAATTTAGGCTGACAACACAAAGGTCACCCATCACTTATGTTTGGGGACACTTTGGTCAGGAATTAAAAACATATTCATTAACAGGTCTTTGTTTCAAGAAGCCACTTTTTCACTAAGCTGACTGTCCAAAAGATGCACTACTCAAAATGTTATCTGAGTAGAAGAAAAAGTTTTATCTAAACCAAAACAAAACAGCATGAATAAAAGACTGAACAGTCTAATAGAAGTGTGATGTAATTAACAGGTATCTGGCACTTCCTCTTTCCATTCCTTCAGGTCTCATTGAGCAGTTACTTTACACCACTATTTTCATACTTGGCATTATGGTCATTACTGGTGTCATACTGAATGCAGAAAAAGTGAGGGTTAGGAGCAGTGTGTCTAAAAGGAAAGCTTAGAAACCAAACTTTCCAATAAATTTCCAAATACCCTCATTCACCATGCTTCATCTTTGTCGATTAATGTTTTGTGAGCATTCTGTGCTAGTTTCATCTATTTTTTAAACAATTACTATCAAATATGGCTTTGTTGACTGTATTCTGTGTTACCCCCAAAACATTCTTTTAGAATAGCTATATTACAAATAAAGGAAAATCAGTTCCAGACTGCACAACAGTGTTCCCTTTGCTCTTGGACATAAACCATGAATAGTCAGTTGAATCAATAATATGTTTGCTCAATGTTTTTATATTGAAAAAGAAAGGTCTTTAATTATTCCCAATAATTTAGTTCCATCAAATGAACTTTACTCTTAAATTGTGTATTTTGGAAGGCATCAACTGATATTTTCATATCTTGGCAAGGACTAACTACAAATATATTAAATGGGTAGTTGAATAAATGATATGAATCCACTGATACATTGCAGATGGGTATTTGTGACCTGGAAGAACCCTGATTATTTGTTTCTTGTAATCAAGCTTTTCCTGCTTCTGTGCTGATTACTATTTATTAGTTATAACACAGTGCTACCCAGTTCCTGCGTAGGACATCTGGGTTTCTGTGTGATGTATCACATGAAGAAATGTACTCTGAAGCAATTTGGAACATGTATCAAGCAAACAATGGGACTGGACAAAGAGAATAAGAATATTAGACGATAATATTATGTAACTAGATTATTTCAGATCTCAAACCAAACTTTTAATAAATATATTTTTTAGAATGAGGAAAATAGTGGGTAGTTTACTGAAGACACTGGTAGCAGAAGAGTTCCAGTTGTACAAAGTAGCTAAGCACTTGGATAGTTCAGTGATGTTGATGAAACCAGTAATTCACAAAAATAACAAAACTTGAATTTTTATTTTAGAGTATCTTCAATTTTGACATTTGTTTCCATTCTAAAAGAGAATGAAAGTTTGGCTTTTATTTTGTTCTAAAGGGTAGAAATTTAAAAATCATTTATTTTGGATAAGTCAGAATTGTTCATATTGTTGGCATTTTGTGTGTCCGTGTTACTGTAGAATGTAGTATTCTTTTACAACTTTTACATTTCAAACTGAAAACTGACATTCCATTTAAAAAATGTCAGAATTAATGCTTTGACAAGATTTAAATTTTCCTGTTTTATTTTTTTTCATATGTAATTTCAAAGTGATAATTTTCTAATGTAATGTTTTCTGTCAAGTGCAATAAAGACAACTGTGTGGTAGGCATTGTGAATGTGTGAAGGTTTTGGAAATCTGATTCCAGGCAAGGAAATCATAGTCAATTTTTTTCATCACTACCACATCAATCAACAAACACGCACATATTTGACTTGCATAAGAATCCCAGGTGAAGACAGTGGAGCCACACACATAGATCTTGATTCTTCAGCTTCTTCCTAATGTGCTCAACATTGCTACTATGGGTAGTAACTGGTAAAAAAAAACAAGGTGTGCTTGCACATCTTACGGCCTTAAATAGCAGCAATACCTTGATATAATAAGGGGTATAAAAATACCTGCAAAAGACCAGGAAAATGCTAGTTTTGATGAGTATTCTCACTCTGAATTTGGTCAGAAATATATAGAAAGAACATGAAGAAATGCTCTTCTATGACAAAGAATGTTCTTTTTCATATACTTTCTCAGCTTTTGGTAAAATTCAGCTTAGGACCTCTCTGTCCTATAGTGGTCCCAAGGGAGCACAGACTGCTCCTACATGGGTACTTTCCAAGAGGTGAAGTCCTTCAGGAACAGACTGCTCTAGTATGGGCATCCCACAGGGTCACAGCCTCCTTTGGGCATCTCCCTGCTCCAGCATGGGGTCCTCAGTGGGCTGTGGGTGGATATCTGCTCCACTGTGGAGCATGTCCTCCCTCCTTCTGCACTGACCTTGGGATCTGCAGAGCTGTTTCTCTCACATATTCTAGTCCTCTCCCTGGTTGAAGTTAGTGCTATACAGTAATTTCTTTAAATATGTTATCCCCAGAGGAGCTACTACCATCCCTGATGGGCTCAGCTTTGACGGGTGGTAGGTCCATCCAGCTGTCACTGACACTATCCAACATGGGGAAAGCTTCTAACATCTTTTCACAGAAGGCATCACTGCAGCTCATCCACTATCAAAACCTTGACACCCAAAATACACTTTTGGACTCTATAACAGTCTTTATAGGAGTTCTGCTGTCATAGTTCTGTTCCTAAAAGAAAGATGTATTTTCTTAGAAAATAATATTCAGGTACTTCCACATTCTTCTTTCTCTCATTGTCTACAACAATAGGAAGATGTGCACTGTATTTTCATCCTCTACAAAACTGCTTCCTTTCTTAGCTTTGTTACTGATTTTCTTGGAAAGCATAAATGGTAAAAAGCATGTGCGATAAAACACTATCAAAAACAGAACTGACATTACTGAACCCAGAGAAGTACAGCACTGATATGAAATTGTAAAATACTTTTACTTCTGTTCAAAGATGGAAATTAGATATTTTGGGGTGAAAAGATTATGAGATTAAATCAAGCTATGATACAGACAAGTTCATACTTATTCATTCTTCTTTTCTAGAGTGATTTGATTTTGATTTGATCATTTGATTGATACAGTGCATATTCATTAACAAAAAGATTTGAGCTATAAATAATGTCTTCAAAGTATTTTTGTATCAAAATCCATCATTGAATACATTATACATAATTGAGCATGAAAGAAAGAAGATGGAAAATCCTTTTAAAAAAAGAAAAAAGAATGTTTTGTACCAGAAGATGCATGAAATCCATTTACTCAATTTGATAATGTTTCATTTTATGTATTATTACAATACTTCAGTTCAATACCCCAAACAATGATGGGTTCTCAGTAATAGTTCAAAAATACTGAAGATTGAAATCTTCATCCAGACCTGCTGATTTTTAGTTCATGCAGTGGTTAGTTGCCAAGAGAGAGAGTTTACTAGGAAGGCAAACAGAATGTACTATGCTTTGTTGCATAGCAGTTTTAGTCAATAAAAATAACTGAAACACCACAGAAAAAACCACTGAAAAAAGTTTGCTTTGGTGATGTAAACTTGCTTTTCCTAAAGCTGGGAGGATTGGAATGACACTTTTTATGGAGCAAAGGGAGAGGAAGAAAAATCCCTCTCTCAGCTGCCATGGCAGCAAAGGATACAGTGGGAATTTCCACTCACAGCATGAGAGAAGGATGAAAACTAGTGTGAGGCATCAGCAGTGTAGGAGGAATGCAACACTTTAATTTAAAGGAGTTTTGGCCTTCAGACCTCTCCATTTATTCGATGCCTCTGGAGGGACGTCTGCAGAAGATAACTAAGTTTTGGGGCTCAATTTTAGGCCACTTAGTGCATCAGGTGAAGCAGAAAGCAAACTGTCAAAGCATTCCCATGACTTCCTGTGGTCTGGCTGGTCTGACTTGTTGTAAGGTTTCCCCTGAATAGTGTTTCCTCAGTGCAACAGGGAATAACACTGATTATTTCCTAAATCATGCAATATTACTTTAAAAACAAAGATTTTTTTGTCAGAAAAGTGCAGTTTAAAAGTAAACAAAATAATTTGAAAACTCAGCTCAAAGACAATAAATAGAAGGAAAAAAAAGGTGAAAAGAGGCTGGTTCATTTTGGTGAGAAGATGGAAACATTTTATTTGGGATCAAGCTGAATATTAACATTTCTGTCACTGCATCAAAATAAATACATAGTAGTGCTACATAAATCTGTCAGCTTATCTTTCTGTCTATGTCATGATTTGTTTCTGTATCTGCATTCATTCCTTTAAGGGTATTTTGTGGCAGATAGTTAAGGAAGAGGCTTTCTCCAATAAAGTCCTTAGGAATTACTGGACTGAAGGAGGGAAAAAAATGAATACTGACTGAAGCTCTTAGCCAGATCTAAAGAGATGTAAATGTGGTGTAAGTGCCACTCCTACACACACATGCACATGTACACCCCCGTTGTGTGGTAATTGGGAAATTTTCGTGTTGAGTTTGTACCGCATAAAGAATCTGTTCCACCCACCTTTTTCCACTGCCGTGTTTTCCCACTGCTGCCTTGTACTGGCTACATAAACAGCTTGGGAAAGGAAAGTAAATTAGATTTCTGTGGTTGCAATGTCATGAGCTCTATAGTGCTAGGGAAAGAAGGAGGTGAGAAGGCGTGACTAGGAAAGGTGAGAGGATGTGACTGATACTGACAGGAGCAGCACTGCTGTAGATTGATTTACTGAATCACAGAATCACAGAATCCCAAGGGTTGGAAGGGACCTCAAAAGATCATCTAGTCCAACCCCCCTTCAAGAGCAGGGTAACCTAGAGTACATCACACAAGAACTTGTCCAGGTGGACCCTGAATATCTCCAACACAGGAGACTCCACAACCCCCCTGGGCTGCTTCTCAGACTCAGTGGTTAATATCTTTCTATGAAGGAGCTAAGGGCTAAGGCAGCCACCATAATAATGGAGATAATGAAGGCCAACATTTTTTTTTTCCTATTAGTGGCTCTCACTGAAGCACAATTGACAACTAAGTTTCACATAGAGAAAAAGATATCTAGGGAGAAAACAAGGTACTAGTTTATGTCTTGTATCTATGAACAAAGCTTGCTAAAGCTAAATGATGTGTAAGATGGCAATTTTTTAGAAGCTACCAGTTGTTTCAAATGTATAATGAATGTTAACAAGTTTGTGATGTTTCCAGAGACCTTTTTATCATGTAGGAAAGTTAAAAGAAGACAAACAACTTATTCAGCTCAATTTCACTTCTTTACCTGATCATAAAGGTATGACAGATTACCTTTTCTCAGAAACTACTCAAGACTAGAGACTGTGTTAGACCTAAAGCTGTTAGAAGATTCCAGTTTCTGTCCCATAAAAAAATTTGGGGTTAATAGCGGGGAAAAAAATCCTAGAAGAAATAGGAAATAAAAACCACCAAAAAGATACATATTTTTACAGGAAATAAGTTTAAAAAAATTAAGAACAGATGTAAATTTTGCCTTTCCATAGCAGAACCTTGTCCAGCTCATTTACTTTGGTGCAGACTACTAGAAGAGGATGGAAAACAAAAGAAAATAATTTCTTTTAAGTGCGATATTTGTCCCAAAAAGTCTCTCTGACAGAAAATTTTACTATGAAATCCATATTTTACACCTTATAAAGACTGGTTCTCTATATAAGGCAGATAAGAGAGTCTTTTGACTTCGAGAGTTTATAGGCTCCCTACAGAGAAAAGAAAATGTAGATTAGAGAATGAAAAAACAGTTTTTTATTTTTTTAGCATCTTTTTTTAATTGCTTAAAAATTGAGTGATTATTTAACTGTCAGTATAAGAAAATGTCACAAATAGAATTATAAAAATAGATTAAATTATTTATATTAATGAAAGTATTTTAGAGAGCATTCATGATCTATAAAATTACCTGAGTGTAAGGCAAAAGAAGAAAGTTAAGTCATGAAATTAAGACATATCTTGCTAGGAGAAATTTGATTTAATTTTTGCATATTCTAATTATTAAGAATACTTAAGATTCTTTGATATTGATAACACAACATCATCAAGTGACTTCTAGTTTCATTAAAGGAATCTCTGGCACAGGTATAAAAGTAATTGAGATGTGTTGAGCCCTCTCCAGTGTTCAACTTCAGTCAATACACAAATCTTGGTAGATATGATTCGATCAATATGATTTGATTCTTTACCTTCAGAATTAAGTGAAGGAACTTGCAAGAGGTTTTAAAACAAGAGTAAGCAAAATGAATGGTTTCTATTTTAATGAAGAAAATTAGGATATTGAAGTAATTTTATATCATAGTCTAGCTCACCAATTCGTCTTGACAGCCAAAGGGACAAGATCACACTTTTGGCATTACCATAGAGTCACTGGAAGCATTTTCCAGCCTTTTTGACAGCATATATAGAAGACGAGATATGCTCCATATTCCTGCTGTGTGTGTGCAGTACCAGTCTCTATTCAAGAGTCCTAAATGTGGGGGCAGAAATATGTAGCTGTCAAGAAAACGGTCGTAGGTGGCCCTTACATTAAGCTGTTCAGCTCAGATTTTTTTGATGTTGACATGTTTTTTCTTCTGCTGATCTATGCTCCTCCAGTTGGGTTTCACTAATTCCTTAGGTTCTGAAAATCTCCTCAGTCTTTTGAGATGTCAACCCGCCTATCTCATATACGACAGCTCTGTTCAGCAAATTTTATCCCGTTATAAGGGCTTATATTTCTAGTCAATCCCAGGATCATCTATATCTCCTTCTGAACATCGCCATCTGTTTCAGTTTCTGACCAATTGCCTTTGTCGCAATGAGGACTCTACAAATCACACAGAAATTAAGCTATGCAGCCTTATTTGTGTTTACTGATAGGAAAACAAATCTCATACCCCAAAGAAGACCCTAAAACTGCTTGTATGAAAAATGCTTCTGCAAAATTTCCTTGCATGGAGCTTTAAAACTAAATTTCTCAACAAACTGCTTTTGAAACAACTGTTAGAATATAACAGAAAACTAAAGTAAGAAAGGTATACCAAATGCTTCAGGCTTTTCTGTGATTATCTTGGAATATAGATCTAAGAATGAACTTTGAGAGTAATCAAGAGACTTAATTAGTTTAATAAAGGCTAATCTTTTGGAAAATTTACTATGACTTCTAGTAGAGTTGTATTTGGTTGTACTATTTTATGAATTACAAGCTTGGTAAAAATCCATTTTAAATTCTGGACTTTGCATAATCCTTGGTGTGTTTGAAAAATGGCTATCTTGCTGCAGAGAATATTAAAAGCCCATCATAAAAAATTATAGCTATAAGTTTTTGAAATCTTTTTTGTAAACACATTATTGGCTCAGGACATTTATTTGTGGGATCATATAATTTTTTCTTTAAATGTCTTCTGACATCTGTCAGTTCGTGCAACTTGTCATAAATCCTAATGAGTTGCACCAGTTATATTCCAAATTATGTGTCCCACTATAAAAGATGTGCCAATGTAATACTTTTGCACTATTTTATTTCTGTGATTTGGTGAAGACACAAGTTAAAGTGATTTGTGTTGATCTCATAAGCAGAAAATAGTTAAGCATCTTGAAAGATGTCATTTTGCATCAGTTCTTTACCAAACAGCTTTAAAAACTTGTTTCTTAATCTAGTTTGTGTTCACAGCTAGCTCAGGAGAGGAAAGTGAACTGCTTTTTCAACTAAAAGTCAGTTGATGGGTTTCCATAAATGATTAGCTAGCTTGTATTTGAATGGCCTTGTTCTGCTATCAAAGTAGTAAAAGTTTAATTGTATTATTCATGAGCAGACTCACACTTTGGCTAAAGGATATATTTACTGGTTGTATAGTGAAGGTTAAAGATGATATTTTGTTTGCTTCCATTATGAATGTCTCATTTATACAGCACCCTTGTGCACATGATGCTAGGAGCTGTGCAAGCACAGAGCTAAAAGATGTTTTGCTCTAAAGGCTATAAAATATGACTGTAGAGTCCAGGCTACGTGATTTAAATGTCAAAAGTGGGCACAACAGCTGTGAAATTTTGAGCAGCTGGCCTCATATGCTCCTAAAAGAAAGGACAACATAGTCCTACACACTGTGCTCTCAAATGCTTGAAGAATGAGGCAGAGCCCTTTGGAATACTGAAGCAAGTTATCCAGTCCATATGTCTCACTGATCCTCTTTTTTGCTATTGACTGAGTAGGGAAGGTAGATATCTGTGGAGACAGTCAATGCCAGTGCATGTTGTTCCACCAAAAGTACAAGTCAACATAGCACATATTAGGCATTTTCATACATTGGTTTTGTTTTCTTAGCATCCTAGTGGCAGTTCTAGGATCTATTCAAATCTCACCAAGCATACCCTTGTCACCTAGCCAGTCAATGGTTTGACAGTGCTTTTCCCCTAGTTTTTTTGTGTCAGGTAGACAGGAGTCAAAAGACACCATAAAGAGCAGGGGGGTATTCTCTCAATGACAGTGTTGTTTCTGGGTGAGGGGAAAGGATGTTTTCTTCCTCGACTAACTGATTTTACATTACAATCAATGTATGAAACATGCACATACAAAGAAAATGGGACTTGACAAAATGACAGGTGATACTTTATTTTTAGTGTTCCAGCAATCAAATCATTATTGAGTTTTGGGTGCATCCTGGTATTGAAGAGGTTTAAGGAGAACAATGGAGTGAGCTTGAAGATATTTATGAAGTACTTCTCTCAGCTGTGACAGAGCACACAAAAATGTCTATTGAAAAATGCAACAAACAGGTGCAGAAGCTTGATGTTACAGGCTTATCAGAAGTGAAATTGATGTTTCAGGATGCAGTAAGAGACTATAGATTAAGTGAGGAGAAGCTGCAAACTGCCTCGGAAGGGAAAAACAGCTGGAAGTGAAAACAAGTACTTCAGCAGGGAGCCAATGGAAAGATGTACTTAAGCACACCTTTAACTGCAGAAACAAATAATCCAGGTGACTTTATTGGAATTACCTTCATTAAACATATCCATAACTACTTTGTTAATTTGGAGCAATGCAGAGTAGACATCTGGAATACTCTGTGTTGCTGGGGTATAAAATCATAAAAACAAAAATACAAACATAATGGCTCCTTTTAATTTGCTGGAAATATTTACTGAACCACTATTAGTGGTTGGGAAAGATATTTCTAAATTCTGTTGGAGGATGTGTTCTTTTGCACTTCTAAAAGGCCAACTGTCCCTCTAGAATATCTCTGCATGTGATAAGCAGGACAGGAGTCTATTGGAAAATGTCAGCCTTTCTAAATCTCTGCAATGTCAGAGAGGAAGAGATACATTTAGCTATGATAGATGCATGTCTGCATTAATAAACCAGCATCTTTACTGAGGAGACTCCCTTGAGGATGCTATGTCCACATCAGTGAAATGCTCTCAGACTAAGATGTATTATCTTGGCAGCTCTTCTGAAGTGAAACACACAAAATCTGAGATGATGATGACTGCCAATACATATTAACAATAACACAATAAAGGGATATGCAACCACAGAAACTAAGCTCAAATAACACAGACATTTGACAGACCAAGTAATGCAAGACAGCTCATTCAGTGGGAAGGATGAAAGTGTGTAATGAATTTACGTTGTGGTCTATTATTCTAGAGCATTTCTGCTAAGGTCAAGGATTAGTAAGGTCTAAAGAGGCTGGGTAATCTAGGTATTTATATTCCAGCACTGATTGTCTCTTTCATTAAGTGGTTTTATATGACATTGAGCAAGTTTTTTTTCTGGGTTTCTATAGAATGTTTTAAAGCTTATCTATAGGGGGTTAAATGCATAATAAATAGTTAAAATGCTTTCACAGCTTTAAAGACAAGCATCGTTCTCACAGAAATGATACAAACTTGTGGTAATCCATTTTTAGATTGAATTGACCTGTAGCTATGACTGATGGAAAAAAAGTATTTTGTGATCACTTAGCTCTTTTTATTATCTTGGACATTGGATATAAGGAAGAAATTCTTTACTGTAAGAGAGGTGAGGTACTGGAATGGGTTGCCCAGGGAGGTTGTGTTCAAAGCAGTGTTCAAGGCCAGGTTGGATGAAGCCTTGGGTGATATGGTTTAGTGTGAGGTGTCCCTGCCCATGGCAGGGGGGTTGGAACTAAATGATCTTAAGGTCCTTTCCTACCCTAACTATTCTATGATTCTATGATTATATGAAGGAATGGAAGAACAACATGAGGTTGACACAGCTTTGGGAAAGGGAGAAGGCAAAATATATTCTGCCTGTACCTCATGGTACAGAAGAGGCCTCAGAGTATACTCAGTAAGCCAGTCAACTTTAATGTACACTGATCTCATAAATTACCAATAGTCTCCATACAATGGTATAGCGAACACTGGTTTAATCAGATTTCCAAGATGAAATTAGTTCAGGCATTTAAATGAAGTTATCTACTTTTCTATACATATTGTGTATTTATAATTCTAAAAGACTCTTTACCCAAAGCAATGTTCAGACATCCAGAGTGAAATTTTACCTCGTATTTTTATATTAAAGACAATAATGATGATTGAAGAGAAGCTTGATGTTGTCTAAGTTGCTTATGTACAAAATGTGACTTCAACAGCCTGCTCTGCAGAGAAAGATGCTACAACTCAGGTAACATCATGTAAGGCATAAAGCTTAAAAGGAGAAAAAAAAAAGATAAGGGGAAATTTGGGGGAAAGGCCACACATTTCAAGAGTTTAGTCTGAAATATCTAATGATGGATTTTTGAAAGATGACAAAATCCTTTGGAAGGTTGCAAATCCCTCTGTAGCACCATGGATTGAAACAGCAATTTTTGTCACAGAAGAGTTCTTAGAAAGGTTTTTCTGCCCTTGTTTACTTGTCAAAAAACAAGAAAATATTTCATAATCATATTTATTTGGTTTATGACTGTTATTTAACTCTGGTACTTGTGGTTTTATTAGTCTTTTTAGAGTACTCTCATGTGTTCTGATTGAACCATGGGATTACATTAAAACTATAATAAACTTTATTTTTACAAAGGATAATGGTATGTTGAAAGATGACAATGATTTTAAAACTGGCTTAAATACTGGTGAGTAGCTCAAACTGGATATACAGCATCTTCCCTGAAACTAGATGGGTTTTTAGATCTTATAGTGGTTTTGGCAGGTTTTAGATCTTATATGGTTTTCTACACCTACAGCAAGTGTAGAGTTAGAGTACATACTGAAGTGAGTGCTTTCAGCAGTTCCTGTTAGATTAGCCCTGTTCTGCTAGTCTCTCCTGTTAGTTGTTCTGCTTGTTTGCAGGCATTGGTTTTTTTCCTTGTGGTATTGCAAAACAGCTTAGCTTCTTCTGCATTATATGGTTGACTGATTGATTAATTATTTAAGTTTTACTGTAATTGATATTTTGGAATGGTCTTTGAAGGCTAGGTATGTCTCTCCTGAATAATAAGCAGAAACTAGCAGTGATTATCTTCCATTTTCTGAAACCATAATGCTGCCCTTTGCTTTTCATGGTGCTATGTGACTAGAATAACCACACACACCTCCATTTTTCTCTGACTTCTCTGATGTGTATTAACAGCTAAACCTTTACTTGGCAGTTCTGGGGTAAGAGCTGGAGTTTGTGATTCTAAAAGTCTTTTCCAAACTAGTTGATTCTATGATTCTATGATTCATACAGAGTCATAACACAGGAGAGTGGGAGTGGAAAATGTTTTTTGCTGAATCTGGATTTCACACAACACTTTATACCTGTTAAAAATAAAAAATGCCATGCTTCATTGACCTTGCTGGAGAGACATCAATT